>NW_023480931.1:0-2079 GCF_013731165.1 Rhagoletis pomonella | reverse complement strand
ATTTTGAGTAAATTAGCGTCCTTAAATTTCGAAATATTGAAGTTTCAAGCATATCTGAAATTTACTGTTATATGAAAAGCGGCCGTAATTTTAGTTCGATTTCAATAAGTTTCAACGTTTTGCTTCTATGTGGCAAGTACAATAACCACACCGAGTTTGGTACAAATTGGTAGAACGGTTACCGAGATACATATATGTGATCATAAGTGGGCGGTGCCACGCCCATTTTTCAAAATTGTATCCTAAACGTATTTCTTGGTAACGAATTGTTGCAAGCATCAATTTTGAATAAATTAGCTTCAATAATTACTGATTTATCGAAGATTTCGTATTTCTCTAAATTACCGTTATATGGGATTATTGTCCTATTTTAAAAATTTTCGGCCATTTCGTATGTTATACCAAGGTTAACAACTGTGCCAAGTTTGGAAGAAATTGGTGCAGCGGTTACCAAGATATATACACATGTAAACATAACTGGGCGTGGCTACGCCCATTTTCCAAAAAAATTTATAATATTCTTATTTTTCGTCTAAAACTTATTGTAAATATCAATTTTGAGTGAATAATCTTCAGTAGTTACTAAAATATCGCAGTATTCGTATTTCTGAAAATTACCGTTATATGGGAAGTGGGCGTGGTTATTGTCCAATTTTTAAAATTTTCAGCCATTTAGTATGCTGTATCAAGGCCAACAACTGTGCAAAGTTTGGAATAAATTGATGCAGCGGTTACCAAGATATACACATGTAACCATAAGTGGGCGTGGCTACGCCCATTTTCAAAAAAATGTTAATATTCTTATTTTTCGTCTAGAATTTATTATAAATATCAATTTTGAGTGAATTATCTTCAGTAGTTACGAAACTATCGCAGTTTTCGTATTTCTGGAAATTACCGTTATATGGGAAGTGGGCGTGGTTATTGTCCGATTTTTTAAATTTTCAACCATTTAGTATGGTGTATTAAGGCCAACAACTGTGCAAAGTTTGGATTAAATTGATGCACCGGTTACCAAGATATACACATGTAACCATAAGTGGGCGTGGCTACGCCCATTTTAAAAAAAATGTTAATATTCTTATTTTTCGTCTAAAATTTATTATAAATATCAATTTTGAGTGAATTATCTTCAGTAGTTACTAAAATATCGCAGTTTTTGTATTTCTGAAAATTACCGTTATATGGGAGGTAGGCGTGGTTATTGTCCGATTTTGCCCATTTTCAATACCATCCGTCCTACGCCCGAAAGAAGTGCACATACCCAGTTTCGTTAAGATATCTCAATTTTTACTCGAGTTATCGTGTGAACAGACGGACAGACGGACGGACGGACGGACGGACGGACGGACGGACGGACAGACAGTCACCGCTTAATCGATTTCTCTTTTCATCCTGATCATTTATGTATACATTTGTCTATATCTATCTCGATTCGTTTTGCCTGTTACAAACAACCGTTATGTGAACAAAGTTATAATACCCTTGTGCACAAGTGCGCTCGGGTATAATTATCAAAAAATATCAAAATTGTATGCATGTCTTCCCGCCAAAACAGAAGCCGAGGCGGTAATTAATTATTTTCCATGAGGTCTCATCGTACGCAGAGATAAATAGTGCATACGAACTAAACATTTTGAAGTCTCTAAGTAATCCGTAATTGAAACCCAAAAACTTGATTTTGAATATTTTTATATTGGTTTTCATTTAACAAGTTAAACGGGGCCAATTTGAACGTAATATTAGGTGAAAAAGGATTTTTTATTTAAATAGCTTATTTCTCCAAAAGTGTTTAAATGGCATATATGGAAAGTCGTTAAACAAAAAGCCTGCCTACCAAGAAAAACCATGACTTGAAACCATGAAAAAAGGCATGAAGAAGGTGGAATAAGCTTTAAAATTAGCTTTGATGATAAATTAGTTACAAAGTGATATGCAAAATTTAAAAAGCATGCGTTTAGTGTTAAAAATCAGTACAATGCTTATCGGTAAGTATACTTTTTTCTGACAGTTTTAAACACACAACATAACACAACACAACACAACACAACACAACACAACACAACACAACACAACACA
>NW_023480930.1:0-2079 GCF_013731165.1 Rhagoletis pomonella | reverse complement strand
TGACAACGGAGGGCATCTGTACTGCGAAGGAAAAGATAGAAGCAGTAAAGGATTGGCCAAGACCTAGGAACCTGCACGAACTACGAAGTTTTCTTGGGCTATGCACCTACTACCGCCGATTTGTTCCGAATTTCGCCAGCGTTGCTAAAAGCCTCCACGAGCTCACTAGGAAAAATAGAGCCTTCGAGTGGAACAAGGAGCAGGAGGAGGCTTTCCAGACTCTGAAGGAACGACTATGTACTGCACCTATGCTAGCGTATCCCGTTCCAGGTGCAACGTTTATTTTGGATACGGATGCTAGTGGTTATGCCATAGGAGGCGTACTGTCGCAGGTAATTGATGGGCAGGAGAAGGTAGTTGCCTACTATAGCCGGTCGATTGGAAAACCAGAGAGGAACTACTGCGTAACTCGGAGAGAACTACTAGCGTTGGTGGACTGCGTCAAACATTTCCACAAGTACCTCTATGGGCAACGTTTCCGAGTTCGAACGGACCATGCAGCGCTGAAGTGGCTACTACAGTTTAAGAATCCAGAAGGACAGCTAGCTCGGTGGATTGAGAGACTGCAAAGTTATGACTTCGCTATTGAACACCGCAAGGGAAGTGTCCACGGTAATGCTGATGCCATGTCCCGCCGACCATGTAGCCTGGAATGTAAACACTGCTCCAAAGCTGAGGGAAAAGAGGACATTATAGACGTCCGTCTAACGACAATAACACCAGCGGAAGAGTGGAAGGAAGAACAGCTACGAAAGTGTCAGCAGGAAGATCCAGATCTGGAGCTTTTGATGCATGGACTGGAGGTGGACAGGAGGCCATCTAAGGAGCAAATGGCAGCGGAAAGCCCCATCGCAAAGGCGTACTGGGCACAATGGAACAGCTTAAAATTAATATCTGGCTGTTTGCATAGGGTATGGGAAAGCGAAGATGGCCAGTGCTCCCGCAACCTGATAGTAGTTCCAAGGGTAAGAATTCCGGATGTACTCAAGGAATTCCACAATGGTCCTAGTGGAGGGCACCTGGGAATCACGAAGACCCTGGAGAAGGTTAAGCAGAGGTTCTATTGGGTTGGTTGTCGGCAATCGGTCGCAGAGTGGATTGCTAACTGCAGCTAAGGGGCCGAAATCCAGAAGTCATGGCCAGATGAAGCAATATAACTCAGGTGCACCTTTCGAGCGGATTGCCATGGATGTAGCCGGTCCATTTCCTATGAGCGCACAGGGAAACAAATACGTCCTTGTGGTTATGGACTACTTTAGCAAATGGCCGGAGGTATACCCGATTCCAAACCAGGAAGCTAAAACAGTAGCGGTGTATACGGTGTACCTATAGAGCTGCACTCTGACCAGGGAAGAAATTTTGAGTCCGCAGTGTTCCAAGAGATGTGCCAGATACTGGGTATCCGGAAAACTCGAACGACGGCTCTTCATCCCCAATCAGACGGCATGGTGGAACGGTTCAACCGAACCCTGGAAGAGCATTTGCGGAAGGTCGTGGACAAGAATCAAAAAGATTGGGATGTCCGCATACCCTTGTTCCTGATGGGATACCGGTCAGCAGTGCATGAAACAACGGGTAAAACTCCTGCAAGGGTAATATTCGGCAGTGAGCTCCGTTTGCCTAGTGATCTGAAGTTTGGGGTGACTGGTGATGCTAGAAGGATTGGAAAAGAGACGTCAAACATCCTGGAAGAGGAGCTGAGAGAGATACATGCTCTTGTGAGACAGCGCACACAAATTATGAGTGACAAGATGAAAGCCAGGTATGATAAGGCGATGAATTCCGAGGGTTTCCAGGAAGGAGATTTGGTGTTGCTGTATAATCCACAACGAAAGAAAGGTTTGTCCCCAAAACTACAATGCAACTGGGAAGGTCCGTATAAGGTCGTAAAACGGCTAAATGACGTAGTGTATCGGATCCAGACCGTTGGGAGACCAAGAAACAAGATGAAGGTGGTCCACTTGGAAAGGCTTGCAGCGTTTGGAACCGCAAGTGTGTCTGATCGGGACGATCAGACTTAGGTGGAGGGCAGTGTGGCGAATACTGCGGCAACACAAAGCGAACAACGAGAAATAGGCA
>NW_023480929.1:0-2080 GCF_013731165.1 Rhagoletis pomonella | reverse complement strand
AATTGCGCTTGCAGACAATCGTTTACCCATGCGTGCATATCATGTCTGGATAAATTGTCGGTAGTCACATTTGTAGAGCGCACATCGACTGCCATTGTTCTGAAAAGAAAAAAAAAAACTTGAATGTTAATTACAAATTAAAGTTACTAATTTTTACAACCTCTACAACCTTCTTACCTGCGATTGCGTAATTCCCTCGTGTATGAATGTACTTTCCATCCCATTCTTCCAATGAAATGAATGAATTTTCTTAATTGGCTTATATGTGAAACAGGGCTCGGACTACCAAAATTATTTAGTACGCACCACTCTGACAATTGGAGTAAAAACAAATTTTCCTAGTAGCCGGGTGTCATCTTTTTCTCATCCGCAATATCAAAAAAATTTGGATATTTCAATAACATCTCTTTCAAAATTTTAATTTATTTATACATATATAGACAAAGTATTCGAATATTGTCAATGTATTGACTTATTTTATTAAGGTCATCGTCAGTCATTCCGAAATATTCACATGAATTACAACTTTGTTATAGAATAGATTTTTTAATAATAGATAGAGTAGATTAAACACTTTTCTAAAACGTACTAAACTCATGTCAGAACGTAGTGCTATCCTAGCACCGGTGGATAAATTCACATAAACATACATACGGGTTGCGAGAATGGCTAAAAACTCTCCAAGTGTAGACTAATTCGTTTTCGACAACTTCATGCAATGAAGTTGAACTGCTAATTACGAATATTAGTAGATCAACTCATTAACGGAAATGATCTTTTCCATAAGAGCACTTAATATGGGCACTTCCAAACATCATAAATGCAATTTACAATTTTCGATGTAATAAAAATTTAACTTTGCCAATGCATTCCTGCATAATGGAAGGTATGGCACTTGTGCGTTTCACCCTTCATTTTTGTGGGTCGCAAGCCGACATTAAGCATATTTACATAAGCCATATTTACACGTGTTAGTTTGTGAAATACAAATAATTGAAAATAGTGTCACGTTCCCACTAACCAAATCTTATTTATCTAATAAAGGAAGTAACTTATTTCAAGTATTAGACAATTTCCACCCCAATTACTCGCCACCCAACAATTTTTAAATAGATGGTTCACGATACCAACGGATCGTAAAAAATTTACCCATTTATTGCAGCAATCATGACCCGCTTCGCTCAAATGTTGAAGAAAACGGCACAACACGCACATCGCTATCCTAAAGCCTGTCGTTTATGCAACGGCAGACACCCGATAAGGTTGTGTCCGGTCTACCGCGCGGAAGAAAGATTACGCGAAGCGCTCTTGGGAAAATTCTGCAGCAATTGCTTGGCCATGACACATCGCACAGAAAACTGCACATGTGCGGAGAGATGTCGCCGATGCCACGACAAGCATCACACCACCCTTCACCTGGACCCAGTCGGCAGGAGACCCTGGAGTCAACAGGTTGACGAGGAAGAAGACGAGTTGGATGTGATCTCGATTTATGCGTCCGAATCCGGAACGGAAACTCGGTCTTTCCGTCCGGAACCGGAAACTTTAGAAAGGATCGAACCCGGAGCGGAGACTCGGACTCTCCGCCCGAACAGCGACAGGGGAGCTAAAACGCGTACTTTCCGACCCCCACTCAACAACGAGACTCAAAGGTTGGCTGAATCGGAAACTAGGTCTTTCCGATCACGCCGACGAACAAGACAAACCCGCCAAATAATTACCGCCGGATATCTCCGCCCAAAAGCATCGACCCGACGATAGTAGCTACTTATGTGCACATCAGACTCGCCGACCCGAATTTCTTCGTATCATCTCAATATTTGGTTGGGTACTCTCGGGCGCCTACCGCGCCTAATTAAAATAAAAAAATAAAAATAATAATAATTTTCTTTAATAACATCCTCATATTTTTTTCGTAAAATGGCTTATAATGAATTTTTGTATATGTTTATTTTAGTTTTTATTTCTAAGTAAAAGTGCATTGAATTATGACCTCGTCTGTACCTTTATTTCTCTCTCTCTCATCTCCCAGCAGTAGGAAGACTAACGGACATTAACGCGCTGGTCACCGGAGCTATTT
>NW_023480928.1:0-2080 GCF_013731165.1 Rhagoletis pomonella | reverse complement strand
ATTCGGGACTTTTTTTCCTTCTTTATTTATTTATCTTTCCGAGATTCGTAATGTTTCAGGACTTTTTCAAGTGCTTATCCGAAATTACCGGGACTTTAGTGAAGCCATAATATTTAGTTGATTACTACAAAATACATAAAAACCAAAATGTTGTATTAATATTAAGTAAATACCATTTTGCCCATCTTTGCTTTCAAAACCGATACCAGTGAAGTTCACGACCATAAACAAGTTCCGTGGGCATTATTTCTTACAAAAGGTTTCGGCGCAGTAAATGAAGGCTTACGGTCGGTGATTTTTATAATTTTTTCTTATACCGGAAATTACACGGGAATTGCACGGTTTCGAGTATCTCTCAGCAGGACTTACTGACGTGACGGGAAGTTTTGATTCTTTTTTTCTCACAATCCGTTTAACAAAGTTTACTTGGTTGAAATTCTATGAAGCAAATGTACGGAGATAAATCTCACAAAAGATCTAACAAATATAATCCAAGTCAAGTACCTATTTTTCCTGCATGGCAACTATCTAGTTACATGTCTGCTTCCCTATGTATTTCTTCACGAGCACAAGTATATTATATAGTATATTCGTAAATTTAGTGCATTCAAAGAAATGCATTTACCGCTTACCTTAACGCAGTCAGCAACGTTCTGTGCTGTAAGCTGGTAAGCGCCCTTTTCGTATGCTTTCTCTCATAAATCTTTGGTCGCGTAAGCACAAAAAAAAATCAGAAAAAAGAATAATGAAGAAAAAAAGTAGAAAAAGAAAATCATAGTAAATGTAGAAAATTTCGACGGATGTCGAAAGGTGGCCAGATATGTATCTATGAATGTACAAAAGAAAACACAATAAGTACTTTAGTCAATGCGACAAATGCCCGCTTGTTGTTGTCTTGTTAGTCTCTTGAACTGTAGTTGGTACTTTCGCATTAAAAGAACGAATAAAACAAAACAAAAAAAAACAAAAAAGCAAACAGAGAAGTAAGAGAGACTGCAATTATGAAAGCGGCACCCAACGTTGACAACAACAGACTGCAGCGACGAAGAAAAAGCAAAAGAAGAAAAAATTGCAATAAGAAGAAAACCGACGGAAACTACAACAAAATCAACCGCGACCAACACTGGCTGTGACAAAAACAAGTACCACAATAGTGACTTTATTATAAACGGCAACATCAGCGGCAGCAGAAACGCAGAGTCGATTTTTCACCACTCACATAAACATCAACAGCAACTTGTATTCTCATAATTTTTCTTCTCCAACGTTGCAGTTTTTAAGTAGAACGCGCTAAAAATAACGCTGCTACAGCACACAGCAGCAGCATCAGTAGAAAGCACAATTGACAGCAGCAATAGCTGTATGCAACAAAACGCAATGCGAAATTATTTTCTTTAATAATGAGAAAATGATAGAAAAAATGGTAGAGAAGGTTAGTGAATGGCAGCAGTCTTAATGAATGACATGAGAAAAGGTCACGACGCAAAATTTCTGTGAATAACGAAACATATCTGACGTCAAACGCACTCCTCTAATCAATGCTAGAGAGATACCTACATATGAATGTATCTCTGGTCTACGAAGTATGGGTGTACCTTTATTGTAGTGACTTATTAGAGCATTAACGTTACTTATGTACTTCTCATTAACGATTTTTCAAGCTTGCATCTCGTTAGAATTTCTCACGGATGTCGCCGTCGACTTTAATTGTGCGTCTATCTTATTTATCGACGTACCATCGCCACTACTGTGGTCGCTGGTTGTCAAGAAGATTCTAAAGAAAATGGATCTTACTGCTCACTAAGATCACGAATACCGTCCTAGTAAGCCGGAAGTCTCTATATTCATATCCAGCTCGCTCATGAGCTTCGCAATCGAGATACACACCTTTTTAACTTTTCTTGGATTTATTTTTCCGGACTTATATTTTTTCGGTGTTCTTTTGTATATTTCGGGACTTTAAATTTTTTCGGACTTCATGTAAACTTTTCATACTTATTTTATATTTTTCGGACTCATTTCACATATATCTATTTTTCGGACTTCATTTATTTTTTCGGACTTCATTTATTTTTTCGGA
>NW_023480927.1:0-2080 GCF_013731165.1 Rhagoletis pomonella | reverse complement strand
CGAAGATACGATTCGGATTGCAGCATACCATTTCTACGATTCGTAGCGAAATCCGAATTGTATCTTAAACTGAAGCATTTTAACCTAAGCTAAGCCTTTTGACCACTTCAGTATGTTAATTATAGGTAGACAATTATGTATTTTCCGTTTCCTTTAACATCCCATGGCACACGACTATGTAGCATTATCCATATCGCCTTAACGATATTCAGAAGAACCACACCGTACTAACTGAATTCTTTTCGCCTGGGGAATAGTAAAAGTACCTATGTATGTACACTAGGGATGTTAATTTTTTGGATTTTTACGATCCCGGGATTTACGGGATGTCATATTCACAACCCCGAGGTCGCGGGATTAATCACGGGATTTAGATATTCATTACTTTTCAACAACTTAAATCGAAAAAATTGCTTTTAAATTGTTTAAGAAGCTCTCCTACTTTGTATTATTGAGCTTGAGGCCGTTTTTAGTGAGAAACTATCGTGGAAAAGCAACAATAATTTGAAAAAAATGGTAGAAATCAAAATCTCATCAGACTTCTTTCAGTGGGATTCGATCCAACGACCCCATCTGACTCATCTTACCATAAAATAAATAACAAATAAATGGGTTTCAAACCTACTTCTTTATTTAAAGTGGCGTTTTTAGCTTTATTTAAAAAGTTCATGCATTGTAGAATAAAAATATGGGTACCAAATAAAATGAAGGAAAGAAGGAAGGAAATTTCTTTAGAATTTAAAAAGCTTAACATTTTTTGGATTCACAAGGACAAATAGGTAAGTTTTTAAGCAGATAAAGTTAGAAGGACGAAATTTGAGGATGTTATCGAGTTTAAATAAGTCCTTAACGTATATTTTTTTCAAAAACAAATATTGCAAAAATTCGAGGAAAAAATTTTAAAAGACCATTTTCAATACTTACCAGTGATTAAATTCTACGGAATTTCTTCTTTAATTCTTTAAATCATTTTGGAATTACTTACGTCAGGGTGAAAAACTAAAAACGCAATTTTACAATATTTGGCCCATGGTGTCACGAAAATATTGATTTTTGTGTGTAAAATTTACTATTGCACGGTGTGGTATGTATAATGGCTAGACATTTATGAAAAAATATTAATCATTAAATAAAAAAAATAAATATATGCTACAACATACCAAATGGCCGATAATTTTTAAAATCGGACAATAACCACGCCCACACCCCATATAACGGTAATTTACGGTAACATACGAAATCCTCGATAAATCAGTAAATATTAAAGCAAATTTATTCAAAATTGATGGTTGCAACAATTTTTTACCAAGAAATACGCTTATGATACAATTTTGGAAAATGGGCGTGGCACCGCCCACTTATGATCACATATATGTATCTCGCTAACCGTTCTAGCAATTTGAACCAAACTCGGTATGGTTATTGTGCTTGCCACATAAAAGCAAAGCGTTGAAAATTATTCAAATCGGACTAAAATTACGACCGCTTTTCATATAACGGTATATTTCAGAAATGCTTGAAACTGCAATATTTCGAAATTTAAGGACGCTAATTTACTTAAAATTTATACACCCCGGATTATCGTGGAGCGGCAGCTTTCGGAAAGGTGGAAAACATATATTTAATAATTGCGCCGGGTATTTAATGTTCGGCTCCGCCCGAACTTAGACTTTCTTACTTGTTTATAAAAATATTGTTAATTCTACACCAAAAACCCTAAAAAGCAGAGTTCCAAACCTTATGCAAAATTGAAGAAAACTCTGCGAATTTCCATCTAAGTATTGCAATTTACACTCTTTAGAAAAAAGTTAAGTACTCAGTTATTAGCCCATTCAATTTTAATATAACAAAGTGCAAGTTTGAGGTAGCTAGGACTTACCATTGATATTTAGCAATTTTTTTTTGTTGTTTGGTAAGTCCTAGCTTCCTCATACTTGCACTTCTGATTTGCTTGACCTTGGTTTGACGGTCCAAACAGGAATCTTTATTTACGGTTGATGGATAGCTCGTTTCCAATGGATGGTGGCAAGAAAGTGGCTGACTTACGTGTAATGATTTTGTATTACCGGCTTATGGTGAC
>NW_023480926.1:0-2080 GCF_013731165.1 Rhagoletis pomonella | reverse complement strand
CACGATCCAGAAAATAAAGGTCGCGCCATTCGCGGACCGCTAACCCTCTCTTCGTCGATTTGACAGCATCCACCCATTCGCTGACGTCACACAATTCTTTTGTTTACATTTTCTGGTTCGTGACGTTTTAGGTTATTTCAACTTTACAAATTTACAAATTCGGAAGACTTTGAGCGTTGTTTTGTTTTTTGTGAAAACTGATAAAAAAAGTTATAAATTAAAGAAAAAAATCAGGTGTGCAGTGGTTAATTGTGCTAGTGTAAGTGCCAAAGGATCTGGGTGCGCTTTTTTTACTTTTCCGGCCGACATTGAGTTGGTGGAAAAGTGGATCCACTTCTGCCGGAGACCAACGATTTTCAACGCCCGAACCAGCGTCATCTGTGTAAAACACTTCACCACTGATGACTTCGAGAACGAGCTTCAATATAAAATGGGTAAGTTGTACTATTTAATTCGCCAATAAACGCTTATTGGATTTCGTGAGGATGGTGTGACTCAGGAGTAAATTTCACGAAAGGTAGCCGCGCTCATCGTAAATATGAAACCCCCCGGAAGCTTATATTTTTCACTTTTCATTAATACTGCTTTTTATTAAAAGAAATGTTTTAAATTGTGTTAGGCTACGCTAAAAAGCGTAAACTAAAGCGGGGCGTTGTGCCGACAATTTTCAAGCCTGCTGCGGAAATGCCAGATCCTGACAAGGAAGCCCAGCAGCAAGTGTACAAGTGTTTGTATACATAAAGGGCCCTTTTCAGGGCCGCAAAGAATTTACAAAGGGATCAAATGCTTTATATAAGCTTATCTGGGTCTACATACACAATACCATATATACACAAAAGGCCCTTTTCAGGGCCGCAAAAAATTAACAAAGAGATCAATTTTTGACTGTCGTGATAACGAATAAGAAATGTACATATGAGTAGTCCACTTGCAAACAGCGTTATGTGATGTTAAAATAGAAAGCCATAAATTTGAAAAAACGATTACGACAACAAGTAACATTTAAATTTAATCTTTTTTATTACCTAAAAATTTGGATAAAAAAGAGCCTTATAAAATTGTAACGTAACATAACATGTCATAAGATAACATTAACAGTCTATACGACCTAAAGCAGTTCTCTAAGTTCATCAGAAGATAGATACTTTTGAAAGTTTATAAATAAGTATGATAGCGACTTTTGGAAGAAGACTTAACATTTGATGCTAATATAAAAAGATTTTGCACTCTGTTGTTACTGGACATGAAACTACTTTAAATACTGGTACGTAATCCATCAAAAACTAAAAATCGAACAAATTTTACATAGCGCCCTTTGCAAGTCGTCGTTTAAAGTACAAAACCGCGTATCAACAAAATGCAAAACCGCGTATCATGATAATGAAAAACCGCGTTTGTGAGGTTGCATAAATCACCACCAACTATTTTTTAATTGTGTGAAATTTCATAATAAAACTTTTATGTTAGCTTGCGAATTCCTTATATATAGCTTTAGACGTTTAAAGTTTCTGATATACAACAGTACGACAGTATACAACGGTTTGAAGTCGGTGCCCATGCTGGCTAATTTAGATTGTAACGCATACACCATGATGTAGGTCAATTCATGAATCTCTTGCGGTCGATCATCAAAAAGACTCTTCTTTTTGGCCACTGCAAAAGAAAAGGTAAAGTAATATTTATAATTAAGAACACCTTTTCATTTTATACTCACGCATTGTCAATTTTTCCAACTTGGCATATGCACTTGCTATGTTTTTGCCAATATATTTTGTGACCATCATAAATTCCTGCACCATGGACTGTAAGAAATGCGTAAACATAATAATGTAAACATCTTCAAATGCACTTCTACTTCTAACTTACTTGTAAGTCTCTAATCTGTTCCTCGTACATAAATTGCGTCTACGTCAAGGTCTCTATACGATTGCCGCCTTGGTTTACATTGGCCTTATCCGACATTTCCAACTCATTTGGCTTTTCTTTGAACTGATGTTCAACATCGGGAGCACGTTGCTGCATTACATCTAACAAGTACCCTTTTTGAGTGGATTTTTGGCTTTACTCGATATTTACAGCC
>NW_023480925.1:0-2081 GCF_013731165.1 Rhagoletis pomonella | reverse complement strand
CATGGATTTGAATGCAGCTTTCACCGATGTATTGCTAGAAGTCTAACTTAAAATATAAGAAGAAAAAAATTAGAGAGTTGCCACCCGTTTGAAAATTGGAGTTTAAGTAAATTGATAAGAAAAAGTGAATATTGCAATATGGGCGTCAAAAGAAAGAGGTTTAAGAAGGATTACAGCCAAAAATATTTTTTTAGAGTTCCCACCTGTTTGAAAATTTACATTTAATTTAAATTATAAGATAAATTGAATGTTGCAATATGGGTATCAAACTGAAGGGGTTTTGGAAATTTTATTGCCGAAAATATCTTTAGGGAGGGCTCCACCTGTTTGAAAAAGTTTATTGAATTAAATTCATAAAACAAATGAAATCTATATCTGTACTTATAATAAAATTGTACCATCTGATGTCTGTACATTATAGCTATTATAGAAAAATTAATGCGGGGGTCTTTATTAGAACAACGGAAGCCAAATCAGCCTGAATGTTTGCACGCGCATAACTCGAATACCAAGGTCGATGTCTGTACATTATAGATATTAAAGAAAAATTAATGTGGGGGGCCTTTATTAGAGCACCAGAAACCAAATCAACCATTTTTAGAATTTTTGTCTGTCTGTCTGTCGGTCTGTCTGCCTGTCTGTCTGTCTGTATGTTTGTTCGCGCATCACTTGAAAACGAATGCATGGATTTGAATGCAGTTTTCACCGATGTATTGATAGAGGTCTAACTTAAAATATAGGAAGAAAAAAATTAGAAAGTTGCCACCTGTTTGAAAATTGGAGTTTAAGTAAATTGATAAGAAAAATTAATTTTGCAGTATGGGCGGCAAAGGAAAGAGGCTGAAGAAGGCTTACAGCCAAAAATATTTTTTTAGAGTTTCCACCTGTTTGAAAATTTACATTTAATTTAATTTATAAGATAAATTGAATATTGCAATATGGGTATCAAACTGAAGGGGTTTAGGAAATTTTATTGCCGAAAATATTTTTAGGGGGGCTGCCACCTGTTTGAAAATTTTTATATCTACATCTATACATTCATATAATAAAATTGTAACAGGTCGATGTCTGTACCTTATAGATATTAAAGAAAAATTAATATGGTGGGTTTTTATTAAAGCTACAGAAGCCAAATAAACAATTTTTGGAATTTTTGAATATCTGTCTGTCTGTATATTTGTACGCACATCAGTCGAAAACATGGAATTGAATGCAGTTTTCACCGATGTATCGCTAGAGATCTAGCTTCCAATATAGAAGAAAAAAATTTGAGAGTTGCCACCTGTGTTTAAAATTTCAGTTTAGGTTAATTGATACGGTAAAGTGAATACTGCAATATGGCTGTCAAAAGAAAGAAATTTACAAAGGCTTACAGCTGAAAATATTTTTGTGGAAGGTTGCCACCTATTTGAAAACTTTAATTTAATTTAGCTGATAGCATAGATTAAATATTGCAATATTGGCATCAAACTAAAGAGGCCAGGAAATTTTAATGCTAAAAATATTTTTAGGGGATTTGCCAACTGATTGAAAAATTGTATTCATTAAAATTTGTAAAATAAACGAAATATTGCATATTAAACTAAAGAGGATTAGGAAGCTTACTTTTTAAAATATTCTTGAAGCGGGTTTGAAAACTTTAATTCAGTTAAATTTATGATATAAACTAAGTGTTGCCATATGGGTATCAAACGAGAGTATTTGAGAATAATGAAATTGCAACAGGCCAATATCTGTACATAATAGATGTTAAAGAAAAATTAATAGGGGGTTTATTAGATTAACAGAAGCCAAATATAAAATTTTGGTATGTTTGTCTGTATGTTTGTAAGCGTATCAAGCAAAAGCTAATGTATGGAATTAAATGCATTTTTCACCGACGTACATACATATTGCTAGAGCTCTAATTGAAAATATAGAATCCATATTTTTTTTTTTTTGTTTTAGTTTATCGTCGATCATTATTCCTAGGCATTTGAACGTATTAACTTTTTCCAGTGCGTCGTTGTTTATATTTAGAGTTAGCAACGGACCGTTCTCAAAATTTCGCCTTGATATAACCACAAACTTAATTTTTTTTT
>NW_023480924.1:0-2081 GCF_013731165.1 Rhagoletis pomonella | reverse complement strand
TATTTTATTTTATTTTATTTTATTTTATTTTATTTTATTTTATTTTAATTTATTTTATTTTATTTTATTTTATTTTATTTTATTTTATTTTATGTTATTTTATTTTATTTTATTTTATTTTATTTCATATTAGTCTACATATTCTGCTGTAGGTGGTCCCATATTCGAACTCTGTCAGACATACAGATAAGTTCTGCAATTCACTGCCGAGTAAATTTCAACCAAAGTCACTTTGAATTCATATTAAAAGGGGTTGATATTCACTCAGAAGTGAACTTCAAAATGATAATATAAAACTTCTTTCTTCCTTTTATTTGTCCTCTATTCGAAAAAGTATTTGTAAAATGCAGAAAGAAAGTGTATTCCAAAATAAAATTTGCATGAGAATTTTTAAATAGAAATTTGTTTAAACTAAATAATTACGTCTGCATTACGCCATTACTCATTACTTTTCAACTAGTTTCAAGTTAGCTTTTTGTAGCTGACTACAAATTATATATTTTATCGCAATTACATAAAAAATCTAACTACAAGTTGGTTATTATTTTATCAATTAATAAGTTTTTTCTGCAAGGTGGTGACAACACACGCACACAAACTTATCGCGGCTATGGTGTTGATTCAAACTCAACATTTGAAAGCACATTTATATGGCTGGCTGTTGCTGTGTGCACAGAGATGCTTCCCACAATTTCCGATGTCCAGAGGATTGCGCAATACTCGGAGCTACCATTGTGATTTTTTCCATTTTTTTTTTTTTGAGATGGCATATTTTCAAAAACGAATTTTTTTTATCAAAACAAAAGGAACGTGAAAATTTTTAAAGAAAAAACTTAAGAATATTTATATTCATAGAGAGTTTTTATGTATGTATGTGTGTTTTTTTTTTAATTTTTCTCGAGAAATTTGGAAAACTATTAAATCGATTTATTTTTCTTTTTGTGCTGTAAAGCTTTTAAAAAATGTGTTGATCAAGCTCAGTTTTCATATTTATTTAGTATTTATGTTTATGCATCAACCCTAAAAATTTGAAACAATTAAAGGACATGAGGTGTGAACCCCGTCCATTTTGGTATGGAACGCCCCAAATATTATTTACATTTAAGGAAATAAGTCCGCAAAAAATTCAGAAGATTGGTGGCGCGGCGCGGATGTTGAGCACACATATGTATGTATATGTGCCGTTCTTTCTGAATGTTATTCCACTTGCCTATTTTTCTTAACTTAAAAATTAAAAAAAAGATATGTAATATTCATAAAAAAATCAGACTTTCTAATGCCGAATCGCATATTGACCTTGGAGGTTAAATCTGTTCAAGGTCATTTCAAGGTCAACATAATTTTTTTTTTATCTGATAACCCCTAGTTTTGTATCACGGATTCAGAAAGAACGGGAAATTTCAAGTTCAGATAAGATACCATATGTGGAGTTCATTTAACCTCTAAGGTCGTATGATACCAAGTGTTGGTATTTTGCATATCAAAACTATTGCAATTTTCTTTTTGGCAAAAAAGGCAACAAAGTGAGAAAAAATATATATTATTCGGCTTACATTGCATTTAATAGAATTGATTGTGGCGCCGTTTAATTGTCAATTAATATTTGCAAATTTCATCGTAATCGCATACATTAAGATTATTTTTTTGATTAATGGTTATGATAAGCATATCCACAATTTTCTTTTCATGCACCGCCAAAGAAGCCGCGCACTCACTTCCTTTAAGGTGAAAAAAATTGTATTTATTTTGCACTTAAAGACGCAAATGTCTTCAAATGTATACGCTTGAGTCGAATAGTGAAATTGTCGATGGCGACTACTGTCCAAAAAAGGGCTCGAAATCAATTTGTGAGGGGAGTTTCAAAATTAAAATTTTTTTTATTTTTTTTTTAATTTTTTCCCCTAAGCCTATTTAAATACAAATTTCATTTCATAAACACAACGACAAATTTTCTGATAACTGATATTCAACACAAATTATTATGCATACAAAGTTTTCTATGTATGTATGTAAAAAAAAAGTCAATTAAATGCCGCAATAGTTGCAACAATAGCAAATACTTAGATATCTAGTAGTAGTAA
>NW_023480923.1:0-2081 GCF_013731165.1 Rhagoletis pomonella | reverse complement strand
GTGTACACATTGCATCTGAAATTCTTTTGAAATCAGTTTTTTTTTTTTAACTAAACTAAAATCAATCTTCCGTAAACATTTTAGAGCCGCAAATTAAAAACAACAATCATTCCCACACGCAGCAGCGTTATAAACTATGTCAGGGTATTTCGCACATTACGCATTTCCGCAAATGATATATAAACAGTAATAATTCAAAGTAATACGAAATGGAAGAAAGAAATTGTAAATCGAAAATAAAATGTCGAAGTCACTCGATGATTTCATATGGCACGGTTCGTTCACGATACAAAGTTGTCCAGTTTTTTCTAAATGTTTCTTTTTTTTGTAAACTTTGTAATTTTTTGCTGTCCGCATGTTGAGTGATTTGATAGTTTCTTTGGAATTTTACGAGCTACTTTTCGCATTCGACAGACATTTTACAGATGCGTTGATACAATACGGCTGCCTCCCAGTAGGAATACGGGGAATGCATTACCGTTTTCTACCACGAAAAGATGGAACGACTACGTTTGAACCAAATGATGTCTCATAGTGTAAGCGAGCGGGTAATGTTTAGCGTCGATGTGTAGGGCGATACATTACTTTGAAGTTTTGAAGCCACAAACAAAAACAGTTTGAGAAAAAATTTAAGTACGTCTTTTTTCCACGTTATCTCAACGGTTGCCGCAGCGGATGGTAGCGCGTTCGGCTACCAACTTGTTGTTGTTGCCAGTTCAAGCCCTAGTGCACGGACGCTTTTCTTCTCTTTTCTTCTCTTTTTTCTATTTATGGATTATATTTATTGTTTTATAAAGCGACACGCGACTCTTTACTTTTCTGAGACATGCCTGTACAAAAAATTATGCATCTTGTAATGTATAGTCTATAAAGGTGATATAATTACTTTCTAGATTACCAAATATGTATTCCATTTTCCCACTGGGCTGCTGCAACCTCATTTGTTGCAGACTATGCTGGCATTATTTTGGCTGCTGCTGCGCTTGCTTGGATAAGTGTTCGTTTATGTGCAGTGCGCGGAGTATGTATGTAAATGCATGTATGTATGTACATTAGACCGTTCGTTAAAAATAAAATTTGGTTTGCCGGGTGGAAAAAGATGTGTTTTGGTCTAAAAATAAGCTATGCAAAATTTTATTCGAATATGATAACTCCAAGTACTTGCGCGTTGCATTTGAAAATTTAGAAAACCATATGCATTCTGGGAAACAATTTTTTAACAAAATAGTTGATAGTCGTGAATTTTATAGTCATTTGCCATGTAAAATAACCTACACAATCTGAATATGAGGTCAAAAATTAAAAAAGTAGAATAGATTTTAAGAATTTGCGAAATTATCGTTTTTTTCAAATTGAGAAAACAGCATTTTCAATTTTTTCCAAAAATATCCGGTTGTGATTATCACACTACAAAAAGATCTCCACCAGATTAAAGGTCTTTGAAATCCCTACGAACCTGCTATACAATGTTTTGCAATCAAATTATCAGTTTAAGAGTTATCTGCCAATTTATTAGTGAAATCGGACTCAATTTTAAGTCGCATCGTTATTCTACTGTGAATTACACCTAAAAGCTGCAAACTTTTTGTTCTTATTTTTATGCTATGTTAAGGCTTATTTGATTTCAAAGTATATAGATCCAAATTTTTTGCAAATCGATTTGAAAATAGAAAAGTTATAGCAAATTTAGTAAATGACATTGGATTCAAGCAACGTATCGATACTGTACAGCACATTTGATTGTAAAATAAATTAAAATATCATTTCCAGTGGCATGTTATGCACATCGCAATTAGAAAAACAGCTGACAATAGGTTTGTTTCATTAAGCAATAGTTTTAAATATTTTTTAACAATTGTTACAAATTATCATGTTTTGGCTAGCAAAAAAGTTGATCAAATAAGATAAATTGAGATAGCAAAATAACATTTGATTTTTAGATACGGTTTGGAAGTTTCTGCGGGATACATTTATACTTGTAAAACTGAAACAATGGTACTTATTAAATGTGTTATGTATTTATATTGTGATCCTTATTTTCAAGTAATACTACGCTCAAAAGAATGTCTAATAACCGCTTG
>NW_023480922.1:0-2081 GCF_013731165.1 Rhagoletis pomonella | reverse complement strand
TACTTTGATGTGTTTGAATCTTTTATGGTACTGAAGATTTGCTTACGTATGAAAAATATTAAAAATCGTCCGTGCATATATGTAAATATACTTTTATAAACGCTTTGAAGTATAGAAATTTTTAATATTAAAAAATAAATAAAATAATTTTTTTGTATATATGTAAATGGTGTTCAAGGCACATTGACCCACCTGTACAAAAATCGTGGCGCGTCATGGACAAAAATTTTACAATTTCGGACCGAAAAATGTGAAAACGAGCTAAGTTGCCACGTTACATCTGTGAACTTCCGATAAAACCACATATGTTTGTGATTTTAGAAGTTTTGATTTTATTAAAAAAAATTAATGTATTTTCCTGCAGAAAACGTGCACTTTTATTTAATGTTTATTAAAATGACACTTTAAAATACTAGTTACTGATTGAAATATTGGTATGGAACAGAGAAATAGAGTGTTTTGTCAAAAATTACCAAAAATTGCCAAGATTCGAGATAACTTATTTTACTGGTTATAGAGAAATAATTGCCACTTTTCACTTGGCTGGCCGAGATTTCTTCATTTTAAGATTTTAGAATTTTTGTGTCGGATTGACAAAGTTGCGCTTGAGGGTGATGAATTTGCGGGGAGATGTGCTGCGGTTGTTTTTATGAATGAATTTACTTGGCCTTGAGAAATATGCGCATGCGTTTAGGAATGAAATAGTTATTGTTGTATTTGAATATGCGCGTAATTATGTATGTGTGTATGTATGCTGCCGTGAGTTGTACATATGTACATTTGTATATATGTGCGTGGTACTTAGACAGCAATATGCACGTATGTATGGATGTACTTATATATGCATGCAAAAACGTTGTCAATTAATGGAGCATGTAGTACATGTAGATACATATATTTATGGGTGGGAAATGCATTTTCATTTGACTCCAAAACTATTGGGGCATATTAGTAGACGAGGTAAAGTCGACTCTTAAGTTAAAGTTTGTCAGCCCCAAATAAGAAGAAAGTTAGTATGTACTTACATATATGTAATATTATGTGCAGATGCAAGAACGTTATCAATAAATGATTTTGGAGTATGTGTATGGGGTACATATTTACATATGTAAGTACATACATACATTCAGCTGCCATGAACAAATTATGTTTATTTATTTTTAATGATTTTCATTTAAAATATAATTCAATCTGGAACAGAAACCACAATAATAAAAGTTTAAAAGCTTCCACAAATTGCAAAAAAATGAATCAACCTTCAAGAAATGGTCATCCAAATTTTTTATTTGAATATTTAATATATTTTCGGGTATGCAGTATTGTAGTCCATTCAATTATATTATAAGAAAGTGCAGGTTTCAAGTTGTTAAAAATTACCGTTGATTTTTTAGATTTTTTTGTTGGGGTGTTGCTGTTTATTTTTCATACAAAAAAAAAATTGGTATAAACCAATTATTATTTGTTATATGGAAGAAAATGCGAACACCCTCCACAAAAAAAAAATTCTAAGAAATCAACGGTAATCTTTGACAACTTGAAACTTGGACTTTAGTGTACTTGATTGAATGGACTACAAAGCTGCATACCCGAAAATTTTCTAAATATTCTAACTAAAAATTTTTAAATTTTTATAACAATTTTTTTAAGTTTGATTAATTATTTTGCAAATTGTGCAAGCTTTTAAACTTTTATTATTGTGGTTTCTGTTATAGATTGAATTATATTTTAAAGGAAATTATTAAAAATAAATAAATAAACATAATTTGTAAACAATATCATTTTGAATTTCGTTGCTAATTAGTTGATCGCATCTGTATGTACTACAAGCATCCATATGCGCATGCCTGGGAAATGGATTTGCATTTGACTCCAGAACTATTATTTACAAATAATATCTACGAGTATTGCAGTAAAAGTCAAAAACAACTTTGAAGTTAACAAGTGCATTGCTTTGTAAATTTTTTTGTTAATGCGTCCATCTTTAAAGTGAGTTTGTGAAAAAACTAAGGCAGTTAGAAAACTGGGATTTGTTGCATTGAAAATAGTGTAGCAACTACAATAAGAATCGTTAAAAAAAAAAA
>NW_023480921.1:0-2081 GCF_013731165.1 Rhagoletis pomonella | reverse complement strand
AGTTAAGTACAAAAAGTAAAACTATCAAAGGCTACACAAAAAAAAAAGCACACAAAAAAAACAGAGGTTGCAGAAGGCGTGCTTAATGGCTTACATTGAGGCTCGATATGGGACAACTGGACATATATACATATGTATGTACGTATTTATGTGTGAATATTCTGTGATTCTATTCTTTGCCATTTTTTTTCCTTATACATAAATGTGTTTGCGTTACTGTGGATGTTAGTGTTGGTGTTGGTTTTAGTGGTGTCATTTGCACAACATTTCATCCGGCAGCCTCCTTCTATTGCTCTCCAAGGCATTGGCGCACTGCAACAGTTGGAATCTGCTGATGGCACATTTTCGCCGGCCTGTCTCGCTTGTCTCACTAAACTTTACTAGTTACTCCACATAGTTCTGCTGTGCCGCAATATCCTTAAAATATAGCGATACACTTGAGTATCTGCTTGCACATGTACCTACATACATATGTATGTAGAGTAACTGGTATGCATTGTCAGACGTGTTTGCTGACATGGTGTGGGACGGCAACACTAAACCGCAAAATGGAACGAAACATCGCAAAGAATATAAAATGACAAAGTTAAACAAATAGAGGTGGAAAACTTGCTGAAAATGAAGGCAGATCAAAGTCTTTAGTAAAATGTACTCAAAATATGATAGAAAAGATAAATGTAGTATAAAGTGTATTTAATTAAATCCAACAACAACATCTTGACCAGTTTTGACTACTGTCTTTTCCTTTGCTTATTGTTTATTAGTTTTTGATTAAGGTTTAGTTAATTATATTTATAATACTTAGCACCATACAAATGAGAAATTTGGATTCAAAAATGCTGTACTGTAAAAAATGCTTTTATTTTTAAATGAATATAATGCGAAACAGGATTTTTTCGCAGTAATGTGCAGTTTTTTGTCCGAAAAGAGATGCGAGCGATATACATATATCACGGATATATACAGCTGTGTTCAAAAAAAAAAAAAAGGTAGTACCGCTGGATCATCCCCATCAAATAAGAAACTCGGAGTTGCACATAAAGGATGCATAGAAGAATTAAAAATCAATTAAAAAAGAAGATTTTAGAATATTTAAAAATTCATATATTAGAAAAAAATGATTTGTTTATATACTAGGTCTTAAACAAAACAATAGTTCTAAATTTAGCTGTTCAAAATAATAACAGTGGTTACCTCAAATACATTAAAAGTATGGCTATTTGTAGATAATTTTATGTATTTTTAATTTATTTGAGCCTTAAAACTTGTTCAGTCTAATTTGGATTAATTTTGATGTTCGATTGGGCCGCTAATACAAATATGATTTTCCATAAAAAAAAAAATGTTGACATTAATTTATCCATAATTCTGTGCAATAACCACCTAAGTCGACTTAAAATAGTATTGAGTTATATATTATATCGCATTCTGCAGCTATTATTTCATGCGTGTGTGAAATCGCCATCTCGCCAGCTAGGCTATTTAAAAAGTTATAGCCGAAAGTATTCTTGTTTACCCATAAGGCTAACTCTACAATCCAAATGTTTAAAACGTTTTTTCTCGAATTCAGGTTTTCCGAATTAGGCGATTATTGCTTATGACAACAGAATTGACGTTGATAAAAGCGACAGTACAAATACTAAACTACGGAAAACATTCCAGTACCGTAATGCTCTGTCCACTCTAATTCACTTATCTTAAACTGTACCTAAGGCGGTGTTCTGTATTTTGATGACGACGAATGGACTGTCTGAAAGCAGGCGTATCCAATTTGAGGTTATTAGTTAATACTCGGACGCGTTAACCCTAGTTAGACTAATCCTTAAAAACTGGCAATTTCTTAAGCTGGAAACGAATAGGCTATAAAATCACATACCAACATTTTTTCTAAAAAAAATCTTAGTAACAAGTTTGTCAAATTCTGTCTGAGTCAACGTATTAAAATGATAAAAATAAATTTTATTTTGTATCTCCGAAGTATGAAAAAGCATCTGTGAAGTGCAGAACATAAGCGTATTCAAACAAAAAAAAAACAAACGGCAGCCAGAAATTTGTTTAAATAAAATAAATAAAAAAAATAA
>NW_023480920.1:0-2081 GCF_013731165.1 Rhagoletis pomonella | reverse complement strand
CGATAATTTGAATAAACAAGTTCGTTAAATTTAAAAATTTACAAACTTGAGCGATGTTAAAATGAAAGACGTAAGTTAATACTTGTTTACTTAATTAATTTAGTTGATTCCAATGATTTGAAAGGTACTCGGAAAAAAAATATTTATTACTATTACTATCTGATGTTTTGAGTGATAATTCTCGCTGGATTTTCGACGAACAAACCTATTGTCTTCCCTACAAGGCCTTTTCAGACTGACCGATTCTCAATACACTCAAATAGAAACCAATACACATAAAAAACGCTGTAAAAATTTCCCTTCAATTTTAAGGCAGTAAAACAACTACCATCAACCGAGGCCATATGTCGACAAGGATGCAAAATCACAGTTACACAAAAGAACTGGTCAGATTTTTCAGAAATCCATTCAAGTCTGATGTAAAATATGATGCTAAAAGACTGCAGATCTCCCATTTAGATGACCAGTTATATGACCGGCTGATGTCTCGTAGGATTCCCAGAGAGTTTTGCTTTCATTTGCGCTCTTTTATTTTCATTTTGACTCACTTCAGTGGCAAATCGGCTGCCGGCTAAATCGAAATTGCTCCGGCTGTTTGCTATCGCAACCGGCTAAATCTAGCCGGAAAACGGCTAAAATGGCAACACTGGTACCAAGGCTTTTCGTGTTGGCTTTTGTAAGACAGTCTACAGTGCTAATGCGCCATTTACTAGAACGTTCTCTAAGTTTAATTATCTCTCTAACTTTATAGATTTGGACCTCTCTGGTACAAACATTTATTTCAAACGCAAATAAAAAATTATTTTCTTTGTAATAACTCAAATTATTACATCTTAAATGTTTTAATATTAATTCCTTGTATTATTAATTATTTATTTTAGTACAAATTTGTGAATTTCAATTAACAATTAAAATATTTCTTTTGTTAGTATCTATATAATTTCAGTTGTACTAGCTGTATTTTTTTCAATTTTTCATTATTCATACCAACAATTGTTGCTAAGTATTAACTTCTTAAATGTCTGTCCTGATTTGTTTTAAGACATCAAATAAATAAATAAATAAATAAAGCAAAATTTTCTGATGTTCATGGAAGGTATGAAGCCTTCGGCATAGCCGAAGACAGCGCTGCTCTTACTTGTTGTATACATACTATATGTATATATATAGATTGGTTATGCGGAAAATGTGTGTAACGATTTGGCTCTTAAAATACTGTACCGATTTTCATAATTCCTCTTTAAAATTAAGCATTTGTTACAAAAAATTTCCTTTTTAATACGAATTTTATTTTATTTTCGCAAAGCTCATTCCTTTTCAGCACACCCTGAAAGATTCAAGTCATTTGATAAACTTAGATTTATATTTAACGGACTTATGCAACCAATTACAGGATGTTAAAAAAAAATAAATCCCAAGTTCTCGGCCCGTTATAAAATCCCAACTTGAAAGAAAATATCGCTTCTTGGTCTTATTTATTGTATCAATTATTCTATTTTAATATTGTATATCCCAACAGTCAATCGTTTGCGTATAATTGGGAAATTTTGAGTGGTGATACTGTTATGGAATGTACATATGTTTTTCTGTATGGAGTGTATGTATATCTCCGGGCCAAATATTTTTCGAAATCTCAGGCAGGCCAAGGCCGAAAACTAATACAAATACAGATAGGGCTAAAGTTGTGAAATTATTAGAGAACTTTTAAAGCAGTGATGGGCAAAATTGTATTTACTAAGTATTAAGTACTAAGTACAAAAGTATTTAGGTATTTTGTGTTGTTGTAAATACCAAAGTACTATTTACTTAGGTATTTAGGAGCTGCTAAATACCCAAGTACTATTTACTTAGGTATTTAGGTGGTGCTAAATACTCAAGTAAAAAGTATTAAGGTATTTAGGAGCTACTAGATATTAAAGTAAGAAAAACTTGAGTATTTAGGAGCTGCTAGATACCAAAGTACAAAAGACGAAAGTATTTAGCAGGCGCTAAACTAACTAATTTTGAATTTTTGGGACTTTCGATACAATTTAGGGATTGTCGGGAGTAATTTCGGTATTTTTGGGACTTCCGGGTCTATT
>NW_023480919.1:0-2081 GCF_013731165.1 Rhagoletis pomonella | reverse complement strand
ATTCGGGACTTTTTTTCCTTCTTTATTTATTTATCTTTCCGAGATTCTTCGTGCTATATTTTTCGTAATGTTTCAGGACTTTTTCAAGTGCTAATCCGAAATTACCGGGACTTTAGTGAAGCCATAATATTTAGTTGATTACTACAAAATACATAAAAACCAAAATGTTGTATTAATGTTAAGTAAATACCATTTTGCCCATCTTTGCTTTCAAAACCGATACCAGTGAAGTCCACGACCATAAACAAGTTCCGTGGGCATTATTTCTTACAAAAGGTTTCGGCGCAGTAAATGAAGGCTTACGGTCGGTGATTTTTATAATTTTTTCTTATACCGGAAATTATGCACGGTTTCGAATATCTTCGCACAGGACTTACTGACTTGACGGGAAGTTTTGATTCTTTTTTTCTCTCACAATCCGTTTACATGTCTGCTTCCCTATGTATTTCTACACGAACACAAGTATATTATATAGTGTATTAGTAAGTTTAGTGCATTCAAAGAAATGCATTTACCGCTTACCTTAACGCAGTCAGCAACGTTCTGTGCTGTAAGCTGGTAAACGCCCTTTTCGTATGCTTTCTCTCATAAATCTTTGGTCGCGTAAGCACAAAAAAAAGCAGAAAAAAGAATAATGAAGAAAAAAAGTAGAAAAAGAAAATCATAGTAAATGTAGAAAATTTCGACGGATGTCGGAAGGTGGCCAGATATGTACATATGTATCTATGAATGTACAAAAGAAAACACAATAAGTACTTTAGTCAATGCGACAAATGCCCGCTTGTTGTTGTCTTGTTAGTCTCTTGAACTGTAGTTGGTACTTTCGCATTAAAAGAACGAATAAAACAAAAAACAAAAAAAAAAACAAAAAAGCAAACAGAGAAGTATGAGAGACTGCAATTATGAAAGCAGCACCCAACGTTGACAACAACAGACTGCAGCGACGAAGAAAAAGCAAAAGAAGAAAAAAAAAAATGCAATAAGAAGAAAACCGACTGAAACTACAACAAAATCAACCGCGACCAACACTGGCTGTGACAAAAACAAGCACCACAATAGTGACTTTATTATAAACGGCAACATCAGCGGCAGCAGAAACGCAGAGTCGATTTTTCACCACTCACATAAACATCAACAGCAACTTGTATTCTCATAATTTTTCTTCTCCAACGTTGCAGTTTTTAAGTAGAACGCGCTAAAAATAGCGCTGCTACAGCAAAACAGCAGCAGCATCAGTAGAAAGCAGAATTGACAGCAGCAATAGCTGTATGCAACAAAACGCAATGCGAAATAATTTTCTTTAATAATGAGAAAATGATAGAAAAAATGGTAGAGAAGGTTAGTGAATGGCAGCAGTCTTAATGAATGACACGCTAAAAGGTCACGACGCAAAATTTCTGTGAATAACGAAACATATCTGACGTCAAACGCACTCCTCTAATCAATGCTAGAGAGATACCTACATATGAATGCATCTCTGGTATACGAAGTATGGGTGTACCTTTATTTTAGTGACTTATTAGAGCATTAACGTTACTTATGTACTTCTCATTAACGATTTTTCAAGCTTGCATCTCGTTAGAATTTCTCACAGATGTCGCCGTCGACTTTAATTGTGCGTTTATCTTATTTATCGACGTACCATTGCCACTACTGTGATCGCTGGTGGTCAAGAAGATTCTAAAGAAAATGGATCTTACAGCTCACGGAGATCACGGATACCGTCCTAGTAAGCTGGAAGTCTCTGTATTCATATCCAGCCCGCTCATGAGCTTAGCAATCGAGGTACACACCTTTGGAACTTTTCTTGGATTCATTTTTCCGACCTTATATTTTTTCGGTGTTCTTTTGTATATTTCGGGACTTGAATTTTTTTCGGACTTCATGTAAACTTTGCGTACTTATTTTATATTTTTTCGGACTTATTTCACATATATCTATTTTACCGACTTATTTTTTCGGACTCATTTTATTTTTTTTCGGACTTTAATTTTTTCGAACTTATTTTATTTTTTTCGGACTTGTTTAATTTTCTCGGACTTATTTTATTTTTTCGGACTTATTTTATTTTTTCGGACTTA
>NW_023480918.1:0-2081 GCF_013731165.1 Rhagoletis pomonella | reverse complement strand
TTACAATTAAAGTTAGTAAAGGCGAATATCTTAAAAAAGGCAAAAAAGGCAACTTCAGATGTGTATATATGGAATAAGGGAAAGCTAAATCGTGGTCATTCTTAATCAAATATACTCTATCTCTTTAGCAGAAAAAAGGCAATTTCCATAAAATCCGTTCCCTGATTATTACAAACATATGGGCAAAACTTTGGAGTTATATATGCATCGGTGCACTTTTTATTGCATTTTTAAGACGTTTTTATACCCGAGCGCACTTGTGCACAAGGGTATATTAATTTTGTTCACATAACGGTTGTTTGTACCAGCCAAAACGAATCGAGATAGATACAGACAAATGTATACATAAATGATCAGGATGAAAAAAGAAATCGGTTAAGCCATGTCTGTCTGTCCGTCCGTCTGTCCGTCTGTCCGTCCGTCCGTGTACACGATAACTCGGGCAAAAATTGAGATATCTCAACGAAATTTGGTATGTAGGTTTCCCTTAATCCAAGGTAGGTTGGTATTGAAAATGGGCGAAATCGGACTTTAAGCACGCCCACTTCCCATATAACGGTAATTTCCAGAAATACGAAAACTGCGATATTTTAGTAACTACTGAAGATAATTCACCCAAAATTGATATTTACAATAATTTTTAGACGAAAAATAAGAATATTATAAATTTTTGGAAAATGGGCGTAGCCACGCCCACTTATGGTTACATGTGTATATCTTGGTAACCGCAGCACCAATTTCTTCCAAACTTGGCACAGTTGTTGGCCTTCACACAGCATACCAAATGGCCGAAAATTTTTAAAGTCGCTCAATAACCACGCCTACTTCCCATATAATGGTAATTTTCAGAAATACGAAAACTGCGATATTTTAGTAACTACTGGAGATTATTCACTCAAAATTGATATTTACAATAATTTTTAGACGAAAAATAAGAATATTATAAATTTTTGGAGAATGGGCGTAGCCACGCCCACTTATGGTTACATGTGTATATCTTGGTAACCGCTGTACCGATTTCTTCCAAACTTGGCACAGTTGTTGGCCTTGGTACAGCATAAAAAATCGCCGAAACTTTTTAAAATCGGACAATAACCACGCCCACATCCCATATAACGGTAATTTAGAGAAATACAAAATCTTCGATAAATCAGTAAATATTGAAGCTAATTTATTCAAAATTGATGCTTGCAACAATTCTTTACCAAGAAATACGTTTATGGTAAAATTTT
Organism: Rhagoletis pomonella; assembly: GCF_013731165.1. NCBI lineage: Eukaryota > Metazoa > Arthropoda > Insecta > Diptera > Tephritidae > Rhagoletis > Rhagoletis pomonella. The sequence continues at coordinate 849 of NW_023480918.1, read as the reverse complement.
GGAAAATGGGCGTGGCACCGCCCACTTATGATCACATATAAGTATATCGGTAACCGTTCTACCAATTTGTACCAAACTCGGTGTGGTTATTGTGCTTGCCAAATAAAAGCAAAACGTTGAAAATTATTGAAATCGGACTAAAATAACGGCCGCTTCTCATATAACGGTAAATTTCAGAAATGCTTGAAACTTCAATATTTCGAAATCTACGGACGCTAATTTACTCAAAATTGATACACCCCGGCTTAGCATCTAGCGGAAGGTTTCGGAAAGGTGAAAAAACATATATTTAATACTTGCGCCGGGTATTTAATGTTTGGCTCCGCCCGAACTTAGACTTTCTTACTTGTTGAGGTTAGATTTATATGGGAGGTATGCTTTAAAATAAATCGATTTCTCCAATTTTTCTTTTTTTTTTTTTGATTTTTCTCCATAAATGTTGCACACGGAACATTGAGGTTAAACACCGACTCCTTCTATTTTTCCAAAGAAATGTATAGGGCTGTACCACTGTGCGACGTTGAACACTTGAACAATTACAATAAAAAAATTATTAGACATAAAATTTCCATACTTATGGTTGACTGATGGCGCTAGAACCATGCAGTTGCGTGTGAATTCCAAAAAAAATGGACTTGATAAGATTATTTTAACACATACCAAGCTTAACCTAAAAATGCCTTAAAAATATCACAAATGCCATCATTATTATATAAGGTTATGTTAAAAGTCGCATTGCCAATTGTTAGTTGCAGGCAAAGGCGGTGAGCGTGCATGGTTCACGATGCGTGCGCGCTGTGACAAATGTTGCTGTAAGTAATAAACAATAATATTATAGTTAAAAAAAAA
>NW_023480917.1:479-2081 GCF_013731165.1 Rhagoletis pomonella | reverse complement strand
CATAACATGCATTTAGGCGCCTGGTGTTAGCAGTCGCGTCTAAACATACCAGCCCCCCTAGACGATTTGGTCGTCTAGTAGATGTAAAATAAGCCGCAAATATCCGGCTCGAAGGAGCATGAATAACTCAGTGAGAGGGGAGACCAGTATGTTTGCATGTATGTATTTAAAAAAAAATATTTATTGGACCAAAAAGTAGTGGGTAGGCACTGTGGCCAATGGTAATCAACTATTACCACCTCCGCATGGTTGTAAGCCATGCAGAGTCCGCAGAATGCTCCGAAAGCAGTGTCCGGAGGATGCATCCGACTAGGTAGAGCATCCTTTGAACTGCCATCAAATTATAACTTAGAAAGTTTTATTGCATGACAGTTGAGAAGTGCATGTACATAAATTTCAATAATTTAATGAAGGAAATTTTTGCACATGCAGCAGTACATAACATGCATTTAGGCGCCTGGTGTTAGCAGTCGCGTCTAAACATTTTATGTACATGAGTCTGTATATTTATTAATTTCTGCACTTGAATTTGTATACGAACATACATACGTATGTAAATAAAAGCTGATTAAAACAAATATTTTTGCTTAGTTGCTATCTTCAACATCTAGTGTTGAAAATTTTAGAAGCTCAAAGTTTAGTTTTGTAATTAATAAATTTGACAGCGATTTCTTTGAAAATTTTGTTCGCAGTTTAGTTAATATTGTTGAAAGTGCACTGAACGCTCTTTCAACAGAGACTTGTGTTGCAGGTATGGCTAGTGCAACTTCCATTAATTGTAACATATCGACATCATTCCGATATAATTTTCGAAAGTTGTCCAAAATATTGCTATCAAATGGCTCCATTTCCCTATTATGGTCGTTAGTATTTCTCAGAAATCTTTATACAAAAACATCATTCAACAGCAATATTGGCGGTTCTGCCTGCAGATGAGAATAGCCCTCACAATTATTGCAAGTGTGTAGAAATATTTTTAAACAAACAGCTTTCGCATATATTGGGTAGAAAATTTTCGCGTTTGAATAACAGCGAAAATGACTTCTACCTAACATGTATGGAAGAAAATAATAACACCATCCACAAACTTTTTTCACATGCATACATAGTTGTACAATGTACATATGTATAAATATTGCAAATATGTAGGTAGATATGAATAAACGCACCAAAGTATAGTCATACATACATATGCAGGTATAGGTTCATTTGACACGTCATTTTTGAAAATCGGGAGAACGGTGTAAATACCATAATTTTAAACGCAGGTGGCAACCCTGTAAAAAAAATATATCCTTGCTACAAATCTAGAGGGCAAGCCCTTTCATTTAACACCTCATTTTTGAAAATCGGTAGAACGGTGTAAATATCACAATTTTAAACGCAGGTGGCAACCCTGTCAAAAAAATATATCGTTTCTGCACATCCGGAGGACAAGCCCTTTCATTTGACACCTCATTTTTGAAAATCGGGAGAACGGTGTAAATATCACAATTTTAAACGCAGGTGGCAACCCTGTCAAAAAAATATATCCTTTCTGCACATCCAGAGGCCAAGCCCTTTCATTTGACACCTCATTTTTGAAAATCGGGAGAACGGTGT
>NW_023480917.1:0-469 GCF_013731165.1 Rhagoletis pomonella | reverse complement strand
AGCCCTTTCATTTGACACCTCATTTTTGAAAATCGGGAGAACGGTGTAAATATCATAATTTTAAACGAGGTGGCAACCCTATTAAAAAAATATATCCTTTCTGCACATCCAGAGGTCAAGCCCTTTCATTTGACACCTCATTTTTGAAAATGGAATGAACGGTGCAAATCTTATGCAATTAACAAAATTGCCTTCGCACAGAATATTATCTCTAGCCACACCAATTTTCCGCGAATATTTGCCGCAGCATTTTCATTCATTTATGAAGGAGAACGACAGCAGTGAACCTTCGCGAAGGCATCGCTGCCACTTATAGCTACATATATGAACGCACGCTGTTTGGTCCACCAATGCATACGCGTACGAACAACAGCGGAAATTTTTTCTACCTAACATTCGCGAACGCGAACTATCTGGACTGGTTTTATGCTTCACGTTCGCGAAGGAGAATCAATACCGAATATTTGAT
>NW_023480916.1:1061-2082 GCF_013731165.1 Rhagoletis pomonella | reverse complement strand
TGATGAAATGTCACATATTCTGTGACTATTTTGAACTTAGCAAATTGTCATTTCAGAGAAACGGTTAGAAATAAAATAGGAGGCTCGGTCTTTAAGAAAATAATGCATTTTTAATTGTTTTTGCTTCTTGCATCAAAATATATTTTTTTTTAGAAAAAGCAACTTTTCACCTTTGTTGGCGGACGTAAGTTTTTAATATTTTGTTTTTAAGTTTAAGTCGAAATTATGTTTTAGTTTTTTTTTTTTTTAAGTTAACGATAATAGATTACTTTAATATTTTTGAAAACACACACTTCGTTTTTTATTTCTAAAACTCTTTTTTCAACACTTTTATTGGGGTCACTCGGGACCCCATGCTTGTGTGATTTTCTCTATGCGCCTAATTAACGGTCAAACCTATTTCATTTTTTTTTTTTTGAATAAGGCCATAAGACTTCCGCTTAAATATTTTTTAAAAACTTTGAGATTTAAGTGAGCAAAATGTCATTACTTTGATTCCGTTGAATCATTTTTTTGCAGACATTTTGAGGCTTTCTTATATATTTTTTTCATAAATATAGGGTGATCCATGTAGTCCTTGGTTTTTTAACTGTAAATAAAACAGAAGAGAACTGAATGTCTGAATCTTTATTATCACCCGAAATAAAATTCTCTGACATTTCCCTTTTAACAATAATTTCACTCAAATGTTGACCGCAACTACGCTGTATGTAGTCCAATTTCCATTTACTCTTCTCAGCAATGCGCGAATTACGCGAGTAATGTTAAAGTTTTGAGTCATAGCTAGCTTATCGGTGATGACTTCTCATAAACCCGATAACTTGCTGAAATCAAATGTTGCGAAATTCACGTGCTTAAATTTCAGGCGGTAGCGCTCGTTATTAACCGACTTGCAAAAAAGGAGGAGGTTATCAGTTCGTCGGAATATTATTATTTTTTTTTTTTTTTTTATGTATGTTACCGCATAACTTTGCACCACGTCAACCGATTTCAATAATTTCGGTTTTTTTTTTGCTAAAAA
>NW_023480916.1:0-961 GCF_013731165.1 Rhagoletis pomonella | reverse complement strand
TTTTTTTTTTTTTTTTTTTTTTTTGGTATATATTTACAGCAGTTAACAGGTCTTTCTGGGTTGGTAAAAAAATTTTGTAACCGATAACTAGAGTTAGGTCCAGCTTTTTAATAGGAGTTTTTAATTTTTTGCCTACAAAATATTCGATAACAATCAGAACTGGCTCGTAATCAAAACTTCTCTGATGCCTATAATCATATATGTAATGCTTCTATATTGCTAGTACAATATGATCGCAATGAGTTTTCCATTCATCAAAGAAATCATTAATCAAAGAAAGACAGCCTATGAAAATGTTTGTGATTGAAGAAGTATACGTGTACATTTATATTTGTAAACTACAACACAGAATGAAGTGCCATATCATAACAGGGCCGGTTCAGGGAATTCAACAAACAAACACAAATGTGACGGTCTCATGTTTCCTTCACGCTAAAATGTATATCGAGCCCTAGCCGCGAAAATGAAGTAAGACAACTTTTTTCAAAACTTAATTTTGATGCATAAATGCCTCTTAGAGCACCTGCATCAAAAAGTAATTTAAAAAAAATATATATATTTATACATTATTTTAGCGGTTAGGGCTCTGTAAGACGAATTTCTCCGATGCTCCTCGTTATTTGGAAATCTGAAAAATTGGAAGATAGAAGATATTTTCCTAACAAAGACAAAACTTATTTACACATAAAACGGTGTGGTATTTTATATGTTGGCCGAATCCAATAAAGCATGTTATTCGATTCCCTTCTATGCTGATTGACGCCAATTGGAAATGCCAACTGATGCCAAGTCCTTCTCTAACTGGTATATTTATCCTCTGCCACCACCAATGGCCGCAGCGCTTCTCATAGATCTACAAAAAATTTATTTTTTGTTAATTTTTCATAAGAGTTGTTTTTAAATGAAAATTTGTGAAACCGCTCCTGAATTTTGAAAAGTAAAATTATCATTTTGAGTACAT
>NW_023480915.1:602-2082 GCF_013731165.1 Rhagoletis pomonella | reverse complement strand
CAAAATATTCAAACAACTGAAATATGAAACCCTTGTTGTTATGAATAAATTAAATAATTATAAACGTTAAGCATGGTCGACTTTCAGTTACACTACAGTACACAACAACGCGTTCAGAAGGTGCAATCGCACCAGTTACTGAGCTGTTGCGCCTTCTGAACGAGCCCAATGAAAATTCGTTTCTCTTGAAATCAAGTTTTATGGCTGTGTATGTATGTACATATGTACATATTTCGAAATATTTTTTATTTGTAAAGGCTCTCAAGAAAAACTAAAAATTCATATAAAATTACGCACAATAAATGGAAAATAAATTTCCTTCTATAAAAAATTTCTTAAATCAGTATGCAGCTCTTAAGAAGAAAATGCTCGTACATCTCGTCGCTACCATGTCCAACTATCGAATGTGAAAATCGACACTTTTCAAAATTTTGATTTGCCACTAATAATTTTATTTCGTATAGCAGCATTGCTTAAGTTGTTGTTTTTGACAACTTATTTGTTGGTTAATGACTGCAAATAAATTTATAGAAAATTAGAAACGAGAAATAATACTTTCATAAAAATATAAGTACATACATAGATTTAAAAAGCTGCTTCAATACAAAAGTTTTATGAAAATGTCACATTAAACAACTGTCTAAATCTACGTAATTTTTTATAAATAAGGCCGTAAACATTTCCTTACATCGTCAATTTCCATATTCCATTTTTATTCTTTCAATTGACCAGCGCCGCAAACGATATCAACTAGTAGGCTAACAACCAGAATTGAAATTTAATACGCAAGTACTTACAGTACTACAAGTATACAGAGAGTGGATTTGCTACTCCCTTTTGGCAGCAGCAAATATCTCTCGTACGCGATGAGAGAAAGTAGAGTACCTACTTTGGTGGGGTAATAGCAAGTACGTCAAGTATTTACTCTCTCAACGCCAAGTAGTGTATGTATGCGGAAAAGAGTAACAATGTGTTGGGAGTAGAGTACAATGCAAGGAGTACTTATTGAACGAAATGCGACAAATACACTTGCGCTGGACTTTAATAGATACGTAGACATGTATGCATATATGCATATATATATGTACACGCATATCCTACTTAGCTTTCAAACAATTGAATAATGCGAACAACTTCTAAGTAACTGGCTTGGTATCTCTTATTGCAGGCGGCCAGTAGGCATCGTAAAAGGAACCAGCCGGTGACCGAGACTATCTCCGGCATGCGGAGAGACCCCTCACGACTCGAAACATCTTTTCGCATGCCCGGAAAAGCCTACAACCCTAACGGCGTCGTCCCTGTGGACCGACCCCATAGAGGCTGCACGCTTCTTGGGGCTGCCGTTAGTGGAACTCGACGACAACGACTGAGATATCATCCGATCTGGGCGGGGTTGTTGTAGCCGCTACAATAACAACAACAACTATCTCCGCCAGCAACCGCATATACATCACACGCGCACACCCACAGGCACCTCCAC
>NW_023480915.1:242-592 GCF_013731165.1 Rhagoletis pomonella | reverse complement strand
CCAAACCCCCCTCATTCGAAAGGGGACAGTCACCACTTTACGAAAAGCCCTACCCCCTTGGGGACCTCCCACAGACCCCTAGGGAACCGTTTGAAAATGGGGTAAAAACGGCATTTTCCGAGGCAAACTGGCAGTTTGAAGTGGAATATAACCCAACTAACGAAAACCGTGGGATTTTTAAATAAAAGAAATTATCCCAAGTTGGTTATCAGGCGATTTGAAAAAAAAATAAACTAAAAAATAATTAACTAAAAATATTGTGAAATTAAGAAAAAAGCGACAGATAGAAATGTTGTAGTAATAGTAATATGATAGTATTTTAGCGCAGAACTTCTTTTTGCGTAGGCGGC
>NW_023480915.1:0-232 GCF_013731165.1 Rhagoletis pomonella | reverse complement strand
TTTCTGCGTAGGCGGCCTTCGGCCGCACTTAGGGATTATAACCCTCAGGCAGTAGAATTCTCCTTTCTCTTTTGCGAAGAAAAGGAGCTAAACACCTTTTGCAAAGAACACCTTTGTATATTTTTAATGCTTACTGGGTTATATCCTATCTTCTTTTGTCTCTCATTCTTTTGCATATTTCGGAGTTTGACAGCTGAACTCCGCCATTTAATTTGCATGTGCAACCAAAGTC
>NW_023480914.1:0-2082 GCF_013731165.1 Rhagoletis pomonella | reverse complement strand
GTGTGAATGTGTTTTGTACATACATCTATATATTAATACGCTAACATGAATTTTGTCTCCGTTCGTTTGGTGATTCTACACCATTGGAAAGACATTTTTCTGTAGATGAGCAGAGTTTTTATGGTTTCAAAATTGATTGAAAATTACGGCCACAACCGTCGTTTAAACATTTCCGTATTTGTATAGATGTTGCTGCAACATGTTCAATTTGACATGTTTCGTATGTTGCTTCACTTCGCATTTGAAATTAAGCTTTGAAATAAAGATAAATATGAAGATGAAGAAATAAATGATAATGATAAAGTCAAAGAAAATGCAAAAGTGAAGATAAAGACGAAAATGGAGACAATGACATATACATAAGAAAGGGCAAGAAAATTTCTTGAATTTATGAAGTGAAACTTCTTTAGCGGCAGTTGGTTGGTTGGGAGTAAATTGTCGAATTCAAGGGGAATAATGCACACGGAAATGGTTCTTAGGGGTTTAGCGGTTTGAGAATAAAAACTAGGGATGTGCCGGATATAGATTTTGCCGGATAACCGGATTCCGGATATCCTGTAAAAAACAACAGCCGGATTCGGATATCCGATCGGATATCCGGTAGACTGCTGCCCTTAATAAATTTCACAATATTGTTTTTTTGCCGGCTCGGGTTCACCTCGACCTCCGCACCGTTTCTGATGCTACAGAATTTACCACTTCGAAAACACAATTACGCACACATCTGTGCGATGCTATCGCAGTAAAAAATGGCATCTTATAAACAAACATAAAACAATCTTCATCAAATTCTTTGCTTTTGAACAATCAAGATGTTTTGTTTTCTTACGTTACTTTTTGTTTAAACTATACAGAACCCACCTATTTACCTTTTTCGTTTCCGAACGCGTAGGTCTGCAATTTCGGCACGACGAAATGAAGAGCTGTGAATGTTCCAATAAATAGTTGCGGCATTGTTGTAATTTTTTCGGAACAGATTCGCACCGTCAGAATCGCACATGTGTGTTGATGCCTTATATGGACCTTACATGGTCACATTGTTTGATCAAACTGTCTTAACTTACACGCTTCAAAAAACCCATCAAATTTCAGTTTTTCGTTTTGGATGAAGTTGAAGAGAAGCTTAAGAAAGCTTTGTATTCATTTGTTAATACTAATACTAAGTCGTATACTTTTTCCTTGCTCAATTATGTGTTTTTATTTAAATTATTGTGCACAGATATGTCTGTGTAATTAGATGGTTTGACTTAAACACGTCAAAAAACCCATAAAATTTCAGTTTTTGTTGAAGTTGTATCACCACAAAAAAGGTTTAAATTTCTAGATTGAATCTTCTATAATCGATATCCGGAATTCGGCCGGATATTAGCCAGTATCCGGCCGGATAACCGGATAACCAAAAAACGGCCGGATAGGCCGGATTCCGGATATCTACCGGATACCCGGCACATCCCTAATAAAAACAAAAACAAAGATGCCTAGAGATAAAGGCAAACACGAAGATCAAGGTAAATTTAAACACTTTAAGGTAAATGTGAAGAGGAATATGCAAAAATAAAGATAAATATGAAGAAAAGGATGAGGATGAAGAACGATATTGTTATCGATAAAAAACTCGATAATTTTATCGATATTATAATCGATATGGCTATCAACAAAATAATCGATATTGTTATCGATACCTTTATTGATTAAATAACCGCTATTGTAATCGATTTAATAATCAATATAATAATCGATATTGTTATCGATACAATAATGGATCGGTATAATAATCGATTAAATAATTGATTTTGTTATCGATTTAGTCATTTATATTGTTAACGATATGTACAATAATCGATACTGATGACTGTTATATTTATCGATGAATTAATCGATTTTACAATCGTTGTATTTTTCTATGTTTATGGATATTGTTATCGGTATTTTTATCGCCACAGTTATCAACAGGGTTATCGATATACTAATCGGAAGATGGAATGTGATCACATTACATGACATCACATCACATTTTATCACATGATATGAAGATACATAACATGATATTACATCACATAATATGATATCATATCACACTAT
>NW_023480913.1:0-2082 GCF_013731165.1 Rhagoletis pomonella | reverse complement strand
CCTCTATCCTACATATGTATGTATGTACATGCAGATTAGGGTGGTAACACAAAAAATAAAACGGGAATTTAATGCTGGATAAAAAAACAATTGGGTATTATTACTGGAAGTCTCCTGAAGATAAACAGAGTTCTCCGAACGAAAAATATGGATTTTCAAGAATTCTATACCACTTCTACGAAAAATTATTTTTCCCTATATGTCGATGATCCTCTGCAATAACGATACAATCCAAAATTCAAAAAATTGAAATTCTTACTATTGTTAACCTATATCCTTACTACTTACTGCAGTAATCCTTACTACTTTAGTAAAGATTAGACATGGATAAACCAAGTATTAGGGACATGAGTCACCAAACAGTAGTAAGGGAGTTTATTTTTTGAATTGTGAATTGTGTCGTTATTGCAAAGGACCGTCGATTTGTAAAATACATGGACATCTTTGAGCGACCTCTAAATATTTTTAATTTCAACAAAAAAAACGGGGGTATAGTTCTGTCGGCATTGAACAATCCTAGGTGTAATAAAAAAGGATTGAAAATAATAATTAATAAATGAGATATTTCATCAACTCTACAATTCTTCTCATTTCAGTTGTTGCTGTTTCCGACAGTGTGGAAGCATCATGTATTTATTGTCCACCGATTTTCCGGTATCCCTTGTTGATTTTGTTTTGGAGACATACCGGTTTCGGCATTACGACAGCTTCAGTGCCATTTTTCAAACGTTTTAATTCGGAGGTCGGAAATTCATTCTACAATACATCTACGACTACAATACAATACGACTGCGCAGTAAAGGACATTTGAACTTCCTATTAGTAGAGACTTCCTATTAGTGCATAAATTATTTTTTTTTTGCGCCCCGGATGCAATCATCCAATTCCTATGTAGAATCGCTTTCTGATTTCGAAAATCAAGCTATTTTTTATTTGGAAAAGTTTTCGAGATACAGTGTCCACAGGTTTTTCATACAAAGTATGTTCGCCAAATTTTTTTCATGTGGAAGATGCTGTCAGCAAAAAAATTGCCAAAAATCAACGCGATTCTTCAGTAACTTGAAACTTGCACTTTATTATTATAAAATGTAATGGGCCACAAAACTACGTACTCAAAAATAAAAATTGCAAAAAATTCTCTGTACGAAAACTTTAGAGGGCAGCACTGTATTTCGATAAATTAAATTACGACGGATTTTTATTTGTTATCCTCTTTAGAACAGATATCGAACAACAAAAATTTTTGGCTGCCTAAATCTACTTGAGCGCGGCGTACGCCGACAACAAGGACATAATCGGCAAAAATAAGGGCTGCGTCTGTTATGCATTCTCGAAATTAGATAGAGAAGCCAAGCGCGTGGGTCTGGTGGTGGACAAAACGAAGTATTTCTTGTCATCAGACAAACAGTCAGCTTTACAAGGATAGATATAGACATAGTGCATCGAATTAAAATCCAGCGGACGACTGGCTGGATAATATCGTTCGAATGGACAGGAACGCTCCAGCTTTGCAAGTATTCAACTGGGGTCGCAATGCTGGTAATTATGGAAAAGGAAGGCCTCCTCTGCGTTGGAAAGACTAGGTGGAGAAGAGCTTGGGGCCCATTTTTGTATTTCTAATTGGCTTTGTTGGACTCGGCCAGAATCGCTTTGGTGGTTACAGCGCCAATCAAAAAGAAGAAGCTCTGAATCTACTACGGGCCGATAATATTTTTTAAACCAATAATAACTATCGACCAAAGGATCCATGACCATCAGCATTGTAAACGTCATTGGGAGTGATAAAATACATACATATATATATTAATATTTTTGGGGCAAATAGTCCAACCCCTACACTTTTCAAAATTAAAATTTTTCATACTTAAATACGAGTAGGTACTTTTCTATTGTTAAATTTATTTAAAGCTTCATAAAGTCCACATCATGAACTGCCTGTTGATTGGCACCAATCCTTTGGCATCTCATTCTCAATTTGATTTTTCAATATGTTGCCAATTTTATAAAATTTACTGCTTCCTAGCCGACAAAAAACAAAAAAACATCCATAAAATATTTCAGTTGGACACCAAATCCGGTTTA
>NW_023480912.1:0-2082 GCF_013731165.1 Rhagoletis pomonella | reverse complement strand
TCAAGAGTTTTTTACTATGACGCTCACCTCCTACAAAACTTTTTTGGCTCCACGTACTCTATGAATTTTGGGGAAAATTAATAGACACATTTATTTTATTTTAAAGAAGTTATATTTCTTCTTTTTAAAAATGACAAAATGAAAACATTTACAACATCTACATGCTAAATTATGTGTATGATATGTATTTGCAATGAAACTTTAAATTTTACCTACATTTTATACAACAAAAGCTGAACTAAGGTAAGCAGTAATTTTGCCATCGAAAACGGATCTCATCCGGCTGAATGCTGCATCTGATTATAAGATTCGCGGGTTATTAATATACTTTCTTCCATTACCATTTTATATTGCATATTTATATTATTGTATGTACATATCAGAGTCTTTTCCTTCAATAAATTTTACAGGAGGCGTGTATATAAAAATAAGAATACAAGCTGAACTTGGAGTTCCTCGCAGCTGAAACTATTTCAGTATGACATGCATATTTAATAATTACTGGTTCTAAGTATAATTTAACTCACTTCCTAGGTCCCTTTTAAATATCCCTTTTTAAAGATAGCACTCAAAAAATTGTATACTCACAAAATTATATAGAATTTCAGGTGACTCAAATTATTTCAACTGTCTCATTAATTTAGCTTGGTATATAAAAATTTAAAGCACAGATATGTACGTATGTATATTTAAAAACTGGTCTTAAATTACTTGCGTCAGAATCAAAAATTTTTCTTACAAATTATTGTTTTGCCTTGTATCTACTTTAAACTCGTCCCATGACTGCAAATATCCATTTTTATCCACAATTCTTTTTGGTTTGGGTTAGTTGGACATTTGGCTATGAATCTGCATAACTGCTTTTTCAGAGTTTTTTTTTTTTTTACTTTTCGCCACTGTAGTCCTATTGTGTGTCGTGACCATATTCCGAAAATCTATAATAATCTTATTTCTTGCTAAGATATTGTTGTAAGTATTAACTTGGAGTAAATTAGCGTCCTAATTTATTATTGAAATATAGGGGTTTCGGTTTTTCTGAAAGTTTCCATTATATATGAAGTGGACGTAATTTTATTCCGATTTCAAATATTTTCAACATATTAATTTTCTGTACAAAGGGCAGCCGAGATACACATATGTATGTAGTCAGAAGGGGGCGGTTCCACTCCAATTTTCCAAACATTGCAATAATCCAATTTACTGCTAAAAGATTATTGCAAACATCAATTTCGAGTTAAGTAACTTTAATGGTGTATCTCATATATATATATATATATATATATATGTATTATAGACATATATATTATAGACATTTTGTTCGGAGTTGAAGTTTCCCTACATATACAACACGATAGTATACGATAGTATCGAAAATATCGATAGTATTTTTCAAACTATCGAAACTATCGAATGGCGTCACTATCGAAAGTTTTGCAGCTCTAGTACGAGGGTCACGTAACGCCAGTTTGGAAATTATTCCCGTTAGAGTAAAGTATATGCAGATACATATGTAGATACACATGTATATGTACATATGTAAATATAAATGTTGCACATATGTTATTGTAAATATTACATCTTAAGCGTGAAGTTCTAAATCAGCCTTATCACGAATTTTCATTTCGTGTGAACTCGTTCACATTTCGCTTTTGCAGTTAAGCTATCGTATGTTGAATATTCACCAAGCGAAGTAGTTCACTTAGAATCATGTTGACACTATCGTATGGCCTGTGAAATAATTAACACTCGCACATATAAAATCGCAAAACAATTGCTGAATTTTCGGGAAAAAATTTTTCACCAAATATTCATGATAAAGCAGAATATTTTCCTTAGTTCAATTCACAGCGTCACTTATTGAAGAAAATATCACAAATCGACAAAGATCAATGCACCGGCACTATCAAAACTATCGCCTAAAAACAATCGATGTTTTTCAAAAAATAAAACTATCGATACTATCGATAGTTTCGCAACTCTGCCTCGTACACCAAAATGTCAAAAAAAATATAGAAAAAGTCAGAATTTTAAAAAGATTTATCTAGATTTGCATATCAATTAAATTGCCCCTTATTCAGTAAA
>NW_023480911.1:0-2082 GCF_013731165.1 Rhagoletis pomonella | reverse complement strand
CGCGAAGAGCTTCAAATGCTGACCGACAGGGAAAACGCCCGAAAATTGCCACAGAGTTAGGCGACTTACAGAAGGTTCCAAGACCGGGGCGAACTCCTGTAAGAACAACAATTGCCACCAGTGACCGATGTCTATAACGTACCTAATTTACGGAAGAAACACTTTTCCACCCTACTGAATGGTAGCAGAACTGAAAGCTGTGGAGAAGACGGTCCCGAGAACCCATCCGAGATGACGGAGTCGATGTTTCACCTCCTGACTATGACGAGGTACGAATAGCGATTACGCGGCTGAAAAACAACAAAGCTGCTGGAGCTGACAGCCTGCCAGCCGAGCTATTCAGGTATGGCCGCGTGGAGTTGATAAAGTGAATGCATCAACTCCTAATCAGAATATGGTCAGATTAACACATGGCTGATGACTGGAATTTAAGTGTGCTCTGCCCAATCAAAAATAAAGGCGACCCCGCCATACCGTGGAATCAGCCTTCTAAGCATAGGTTACAAGGTCTTATCGAGTGTATTGTGTGAAAGACTAAAGCTCACCGTCAAAGAACTGAATGGACCTTATGAGTGTGGCCTTAGACTTGGCAAATCCACCATAGACTAGGTATTCACAATTTGCGTGAAAAGGATCAACAGAAGTAAAAAGAGTTGCCTATACGCTGCAATGTCGGAATTTGGCATCCTCGCGAAACTTATACGACTGTGGGAAATGACATTACGCAATACAACGATCTTCGTTAGAATTGAGAAAGACCTCTCCAGCCATTTGCCATCAGACAGGGTTTCAGATAGGGCGTCTCCCTTTCGTGTGATTTCTTTAATCTGATGCTTATAAGCTGCAGAACTGTACCGCTCAGGAACAATTTACTACAAGAGGGTGCAGTTGTAGTCGTATGCCAATGATATCTGCATTATCGGTAACAAGGTCTGTTTTGCCTTTTCCAAGTTGCCAAGCAGCTAAGGCGAATGGGTAAACGAGGACAAGACGAAGTATCTCCTGTCGTCATTGTCCTGTGTATCATTGTTGATAGTTATAATTTCGAGAAAGTATAGAATTTCGTTTACTTGTGTACCAGCATTAACACCGATAGTAATGTCAGCATGGAAATCCAACACAGAATAACTCTTTCCAACAAGTCCTACGTTGGACTGAGTAGGCAATTCAGGAGTAAAGGACTCTCTCGACGTACGAAAATCACACTCTACAAGTCATTATTCCCGTGCTGGTATATGGCGCAGAAGCATTTACAATGACAACCTCCAAAGTTGTTCATTAAAGTATCACTAAAACCCTATTTACCACATAAGTTAGTCCGATTCTGGAATACGGTTCGTTGGTTTGTTATCCAAGGTATCAAATTTACTCAAACAAGATAGTAACAATTCAAAGACAATTCCTACTTTTTGCTTTAAGAAATTTCCTATGGGATTCTCAATCTAATCTTCCATCTTATACGAGTTGTTTAAAACTTATTAACCTTCTACTCTTGTCAGTCCAGGGGAAATGGTTGGTAAAATTTGTATGGCCAAATTACTGATATACTCAATTTCAACTCCGCTACTTCTGGCTGAAGTAAGCCTTAGTGTTCCATCTCGTGTATAAAGACCGATACATGGGCCACTCTAATTCCAGCACTATTGATACATCAGATTCGATAAATTCGCTTTCAATCACCGTCCACCGCATATACCGCTTGATCTCCGGCGGTACCAGATGAAGTTCGAACCTTAGGTAAATTTATAGGAGTCACCATATATGTAGTACTTCGGTCTTAATAGCTTAATAAATGAAAACAATATGTTATGGACGTCGTACCGGCTTGCAACAAAAAACGCTTATTTATTTTTTGATTTAAAGTATAATTAAGCAATACAACAATGAACTGGTTACATTTAAAGACGAAGTAAAATACGCGATAACTAGACTAAAATGGCTAGACTAAAGAGGCTAGGCTAAAATGCTAAAGCTTGTGTCTTCTCTCGGTTTGGTGGGCGAATGAATGTGTAAAAAACTGAATACGGCAGTTGATGTTGGCTGTGGTTGCTGCGAGCTGACAGCTCAATGTGGTGTTGCCAC
>NW_023480910.1:0-2082 GCF_013731165.1 Rhagoletis pomonella | reverse complement strand
TTAATCCAAGGTAGGTCGGTATTGAAAATGGGTGAAATCGGACTATAACCACGCCCACTTCCCATATAACGGTAATTTCCAGAAATACGAAAACTGCGATATTTTAGTAAATACTGAAGATAATTCACTCAAAATTGATACTTACAATAACTTTCAGACGAAAAATAATAATATTATAAATTTTTGGAAAATGGGCGTAGCCACGCCCACTTATGGTTACATGTGTATATCTTGGTAACCGCTGCACCTTTTTCTTCCAAACATGGCTCAGTGGTTGGCCTTGGTACAGCAAACTAAATGGCCGAAAATTAAAAAAATCGGACAATAACCACGCCCACATCCCGTATAACGCTAGTTTAGAGAAATACAAAATCTTCGATAAATCAGTAAATATTAAAGCTAATTTAATCAAAATTGATGGTTTCAACAATTCTTTACCAAGAAATCCGTTTATGGCAAAATTTTGGAAAATGGGCGTGGCACCGCCCTTTTATGATCACATATATGTATATCGGTAACCGTTCTACCAATTTGTACCAAACTCGGTATTTTTATTGTGCTTGCCACATAAAATCAAAACGTTGAAAATTATTGAAATCGGACTAAAATTACGGCCGCTTTTCATATAACGGTAAATTTCAGAAATGTTTGAAACTGCAATATTTCGAAATTTAAGGACGCTAATTTACTCAAAATTGATACACCCCGGCTTACCATCTAGCGGTAGGTTTCGGAAAGGTGAAAAACATATATTTAATACTTGCGCCGGGTATTTAATGTTCGGCTCCGCCCGAACTTAGACTTTCTTACTTGTTTATTTATTTAATTATTTTATTACGTGGTTAAAGTTTCTAAATTTATTTCACAATATGATTTGCCATTTTTTTCTCGCTTGAGGTCATCCCTGCTAGCTTAACGGAAAATATGTATCTATGGGGAAACAACAACAAAGTGGGCGACAGAGAAAAACACAAATGTGTACAGTTAGCTCGCTAGGGATTTTCTTTATATCAGTGCTTTGGATTTAGCGGATATGCTGTTTAATTCAACATTTACTATGTAGTTTGCGAATCGAAAAAGGCCAATATGATAAAAAACTTTAAAAAACTCAAACTCTGTGTAAATTTTTTCATTTGCGTTAAAGCCTGTTCTTTTACAAAAAAATCAAGCTACAAAGCGAGTATTCAAATGACATTACGCAAGGATTTTTTTGTATAAAATATGAGTAGGAAATAGTCTTACCCATAGTACATGGCGTATGAGTAACATTCTTTCCTGCTCATAGTACATGGCGTATGAGTAGCATTATTTCCTGCTCATATTTCATACAAAAAAAAATCCTTGCTCATTTTCTTTTAAATACTCGCTTTGTAGCTTGATCTTTTTGTAACAGAACAGGCTTTAACACAAATGAAAAAAATTTACACAGAATCTGTTATGCTTTTGATGTTTATACGGCTTATGAAGAATGTTGTTAGTCTTCATTTGGTATTAAGATTTTTCAATTTCTTCGTAAGATATACATGTGTGATTAAGCGGAACCAAGGTTCGAAATTGCTTGACTATTTTCAATGCATTCTCAATTGCTTCGCTGAGACTTAAGAAAAATAAATCAGCGAAAGGAGACATGAAATCAATTGCTTTTGCTTACATCGCAGTTTGTTTTTGCTTAAACTGTCAGCCGAAGCAAACAGTTCAGAAAAATTTGCTGTTGCTGCAAGCAGTGAGTTTTGTGTACTCTCATTTTTGCTTTTGCTTCTTTGCCTTGCTGTGTTTTTCTCGCAGTCGAAAGCAACTGATTAAGCAAAATTTGAAAATTTGGCTGCGCATTGTATCAGTTGTCGCTTGCTGCTCTTGTCATTCATCGTTGCGGACTTATTCATTTTATAAAGATTTTAAACAATGGCACCGCGTGGAAATAGGAAGAATATTGAAAATTATTTCGATTTTAATTACGACAATGCTATATGTAAACGTTGCACTCTTTCCTTAAATAGTGATAGCGATTTTTAATTTAGAAACTCATATTATCATAGTGCATAAGATAAAAGAGCATGAGGTTGCTAGCTCGTTAAAAAAAAA
>NW_023480909.1:0-2082 GCF_013731165.1 Rhagoletis pomonella | reverse complement strand
ATATATGTATACGCACATTGTGAATACAGAACTGTTGATTCAACCATGGTTTCACACTGACATTAGAAGGGTGCTGCCACATCTAACAAAATAACAATAAAAGGTAATAGTTTTTATCGTACCCGTTTTCCTGTTCAGCGTTGAATTTGTAGTAAAGGAGGGTTTGGGGTCATATTCCCCATTAAAACTTTGGCATAAGTAAAGTTATGTCACACAGAAAGGAGAATTCTACGTAGTAAGGGTTATAATCCCTAAGCGCGGCCGAAGGCCGCCTACGCAGAAAAGTGTTCTGCGCAAAAGTACTGTGGCTGGTGTAGCTGGCTCATGTTCTTTTATTAATTTTTTACTGACATTTGTAGCCCCCTTTTAATGGGTGCCACTGCCAATGGCATATTACTGTTTTTAAAAAGTACCGTTGTTTTTTAAATCTGTTTTGGTACTATTTTCTTAATTCTTGTGTTCTTATCTCAACAGTTGGGTGAATTAAGCGCGTTTTTAAATACTGTAATTAATATTTTGATTTAAATTTTAGAAATGAGTGAGATACAAGCTGGTATGTTTTTCTTTCTTTTTTTATGTTCATACACAGATATAATTACTATTATATTTATAGATTTTGATGTACCTTCCACCAGCCGTGGTGTTAGTGCGCGGAATGCCAATGTGCTGACCGTGGCTGAAGTAGAAAATATGTGGAACCTAGTCAAAATTTATAAAAGATTGGATACGCGGGAGAAGTGTATTGAATTTGCCGAGGAACATGGCCTTATATTATGTAATAAGTTGTGTCGCATCCATAAGGCACCGATGCTTGTGTCAACCGCGGGAAACAATACCGTCGGCATTTTCCGATGCCGCAAAGAGGTCTGCCGTTCTAGGGTTGCCACTTCAAGGGCCGCTGGGACGTGGTTTGAAAATGCGAAGATATCGCTTCCACATATTTTTTATCTAATGTATACATATGCTTCGCACTGGCCGCAGGCTCTCGTCAGGAAGGAGAATTTTATCGAGGGATCCATTTTATCCAGCGCTACCATCTGCGATTGGTACAACTATTGCCGTGAGGCAGTAGTATTGTACGAAATTGATCAGCAGGAAGTTTTGGGGAAAATTGGGGGCCCCGGTAAAATTGTCCAAATTGACGAGAGTAAGTTTGGAAAGCGAAATTACAATAAAGGTAACATAAATCTATATTGAAAAATACCCTTCGACTAAATGATTTTCTTTTTCAGGCAGGATAGTGGAAGGGCATTGGGTCTTTGGAATGCTGGAGGACGGCAGCGAGGATATTCGCTTGGAAGTGTGCCCTGAGAACATTCGGTCGGCTGAGGTGCTCATACCTCTGATTAAGAAGCATGTACTCGAAGGCAGCATTATTTGTACGGATTATTGGAAGGCGTATGATTGCCTTCCTAATCACGGGTATGAGCACCGGAAAGTTAACCACAGAGATCCCGATAATCCCTTTGTAGCAGAAGACGGTACACACACGCAACGGATTGAGTCGCAATGGCGTGTATTAAAAAGATTTTTTACAAAGGATAACTATAATAATCCACAAAACTTTGCGGATATGATGTTTGAGTACATGTGGAGGAAAAAAATCGCCCGAAAACATGAGGATCCTTTTGTAAAATTAATTGAAGCGGTGAAATATACATATAAACCATAATATTGTGTATTTTTCCTTTTGCCTGCGGTGTTTTTTTAAACCATATTTTAAAAAGTGAAAATTTTTAATAAAAAATCGCGCGATTTTTTATTAAAAATTTTCGCCTGCGGCGCTTTTTCCATAAAAATCAATACTTCGATAAATAATGAAAATTTTTTATAAAAAATCGCGCGATTTTTTATTAAAAATTTTCGCCTGCGGCGTTTGTAATTTTTTTTTTTTATATATTGGGGGTGTTTAACCCCATACTCTCCTTTACTACTAATTCAACGCTGAACAGGAAAACGGGTACGATAAAAACTATTACCTTTTATTGTTATTTTGTTAGATGTGGCAGCACCCTTCTAATGTCAGTGTGAAACTATGGTTGAATCAACAGTTCTGTATTCACAATGTGCGTATACATATAT
>NW_023480908.1:0-2082 GCF_013731165.1 Rhagoletis pomonella | reverse complement strand
AGTAATCGAGGAATGCAAGCGATTTAATATGAATTTTATGGGAGTTTTTGGATACATTAGAATGCTGATTACATATTAATCAGTCATAGAATCTAAAACACATAGGAAAAGTTTACATTATTCACCACGCATGTAATGCATTACTACTTTTCGCACTGGGTTTGTATGTACATATGCTGCTCATATTTGGCTAAATGTTAGTTTTGTTATTGTAACTGAAAATTGATTCGTATCGCAGCATTTAACGCACGCAGGCAACTTAATTTAATAACGGTATTGCATATTAATAATTATAATTATTATAATTATAATTAAATTTTTCAATCACACCTTAATTATAATTATATTATAATTATTATAATTATAATTAAATTTTTCAATCACACCTCCTTCCCTTTATGTACATATGTATGTATATACGTATGTAGGTAGACTCGTAAAAATTTCTTATCAAATTCGCTATCTTTAAGTTGACTTTGAAATTCGAAATCGGTTATAGAACCGGAATAGTTGAAGGTCATTATACATATAGACTTACATATGTATGTATGTATATACATACATACAAATTTAGAAGAGGCAAAAGCTTGTTGTGATACCTAAGCCGGAAAAACCTCTGGGAGATCCCTCATGCCTGCTAGACTCAGCTGGTAAATTGGTGGAATATCGGAAAACCAATTCGGGTTTGGGAAAGGAAAATCCATTGTGGACGCTCTGACAGAAGTCATTAAGTTAGCCCGGGATGCAATAAGCGGTACACGGTGGCTGGGAAGAGCAAAATAATACTGTATGATTGTAAATGTGGACATCAAGAACGCGTTCAACTCTGCCAACTGGACTAAAATACTCGTTAGACTGGAGAGTACTGGAATTTGATACTACCTTCGAAGACTAATACGAAGTTATTTCCAATCGCGAGTGCTGTGGTACGAAACGGAGGACGGCCTGCAACGAGCTTATATAACAGGTGGCGTTCCACAATAATCCGTAATCGGCCCCTTGCTATGGAACATCATGTATGATGGAATTCTCCGCATCGAATCAACCCGGGGGATCGTCTATAATAGGCTTTGCAGACGACATTGCGGTGGTAGTGTATGCGAAAGAGTTTCATGTCAAATGTAAAAAGGTAGCGTCATCAGTTGGTTTGATTGAAAATTGCACGCTAGGCAGGCTAGCCGTGCAAAAAACAAAAGCAATATTCGTTTCCACTCGTAAGAAGTTGGAGGATATAGCGCTGAAAATTGGCGACCATATCATCAAGAAGAAACCTACAATTTAATACCTTCAGCGCCCACTTGAGCTATTTGAGAGAGAAAGCGGCTTCAACCTTAAGTGGGAATAACGCAAATAATGCTCAACACGCTGTGTCCAGCATACTTCCGCGGTATCAACTCTACATACCGTTCGTGTGCGCTCCGAGTTTGCAGCGCCTTCAGAACAGTGTCGGACGAAGCAGCTTTCCTAATCGCCAGTATGATACCCGTAGATACTAGCGAGAAAATCAAACCTCTTTGCATCCGCTCCGCATGCTCTAACTCAAATAGACCGAAGTAGAGCTCGCGAAAGCAGCATTACGGAGTGGCAAAACAAGTGGGATAGTACGACTAAGGATCATTGAAGTTAACGATGCCTACCAAACCTGGTATCCTGACCTAATAAGACGCATGGCGAAGTAAATTTTTACCTGAGCCAGTTTTTAAGTCATGCCTGTTTAAATTCAAATATGAGCACGATCCGTAGCGTGACTACTGCGAAAGTGGCGTGGAAGAAGACGTCCGGTACATATGCTTTGAGTGTTCTCGATTCAATCAGCAGACGAACCAATTGAGACTAGGCGCTAGAAGGGTGTTTACGCCACAGTCAGTAGTCGACTATATGATGGAAGGAGCCAGTAAATGGGCATCAATCAGCGACATACTAACTTCAGATATGAAACAACTGAGCCTAGAGAGACTGTTGCGTATCAAACATGATTAAACCAACTGAAAGCGAAGCGAAGTTCATCAACCAAAGCGTAGGCGCGAACTGGAACCCAGGCCGTTACAGCCGCCAAGAGAGTGCGGCTTTGAAATGAGTGCA
>NW_023480907.1:0-2083 GCF_013731165.1 Rhagoletis pomonella | reverse complement strand
AAAAAAAAAAGAATTGTAGAAACCCGTTAAGGTGGTCCAAAGTTATGCGGCAACATACATATGAGAAATATTCCGACGAATTGACAACCTCCTAATTTTCTTTGCAGTCGGTTAAAAATAAAATAAAACAGAGCAAAAGAAACAAAAATAAAAATTTATAATTGTAAGTAAAAATGAAACTGTTGAAATAAAAATGAAGCAAAACAAAACTGACTTCAATTCTCATATAAAAATTTAAGAGTACCGTTAATGTCTTCATGATCCATTGGTCGGATCTAAACCAAATTAGTCTGGGACTACCTCTGAGGTATCACCGTTCCTTTAAAAAATGAATTATAGAAATCGTTTAGCGTGGTCCAAAGTCATGCGGAAACATACATAAAAAAATATTCCGACGAATTGATAACCTCCTCATTTTTTTAATCCGTTAAAGTCTTTTATACAACACAACACAACAAAACTGTATAACGTTACCTTAATATAAATACAATAACTCAACAAGTGTTCACATGTTGCTTTTTTTAATTCGCAATGTCTTTCAAGTTTATTTTTTTTTTGTTTTTTAATATTGTTCATGCTTTAAAGTTTAAACTATTTCGGCTCAGTGATGCGAAAACACATCTATCTACATATCACCAAAAACTTCAAACTTAACACTACAAATTTGTCCATCAAAATTTATTCGTAGCGCGAGAGTATCCGCTTAACGCCCAGTGATATGTTTTCAATTTATCTCTCCCCTTGCCTTCCCTATAGACCTGGAAACTTCGGGGATTAGTTTTTTTTTTTTTCTTAATTAGACTATAGGCTTTTCAGACATATTACTGATTTTTTTTTTGTCGAGGGTCCTAAAGTTTCAAACTTTATAGAAAATTAAAAATAATCAACAAATTCACATCGAGATTTAGAACCTTTTAATCAAAATTTTTAGAACATTTTTGGATACGTTATTTTACAACCCATAAAATCAGCTTTAACTTTTAGCCGAAACTTGCACTTTCAAAACAGTCTACAGTTTCAGATTAAAAAGTTCGAAATTTTGCTGAACATTGGTTGAATTCTTCTAAATTTTGTATACAGTTTGGGTTGAAGAATGAACAATATTTTTGTAAAAAAAATTTCACTTGTAAAAAGATTGTGAATATAAAAAAAGAAACATGGGAACACTCGTTTGAGTCACTGTAAATAGAAAGGCCCTACTCAACTTTTTTTGTTTCTTTACAAAGTAGTTATAAAACTTTATAAAAAACAAAAATTCTTCAGTTGCAAATGTCTTCAAAGCCCTGCTCATTAAAAACACCCAAACTAACTAAATGACGGTAATTAATAGTTAGTTGTTTTTAAATTCTTTTTGGTAAGTTCTCAGACTTTTGTACAAAAGCGCAGGCTCGAAAAAAAATCAGTTAGGACCTTTGTTTATTCAGATAACGATGATTTAAATGCAAACTATTAATTACAAAATTAAAAATTTTATATAGTAAATTAACAAAAAATTGCAAAATACTCACTGTATAAACATTAGGGGTGTGCTTAGCCTTCGGCTTTAAAAACTTTTCATTGCATATTTTATGCGATTGAATGAATTTGTGTAAAACATGAAAATAACAGCATTTTTTATTTTAAAAAGAAAAACAAATAAGATTTCGCCAATAAAGTTACAAATTTTCATTGAAAATTAGAAGTACGCCATAGGTGAGTTATTTGAAACTTAATGTAACCCTCTTGCGATGGTTTTACAAAATTATTCAATAAAAAATTTTAATTTAGATACTTGCTTTTTTCTTATTGGAGCGATTATTATTTAACAATTTTCGGAGGCTTCGTTTATTAAAAAAAAAAAACATTTTGAAAAACATAAAAGAATAGTAATTAATTAAACTTATTAACCTTCCTACACTTGCCAGTCGCAGGGAAATGCTTGGTATAATTTTTATGGTTAAATTACTGACATGCTCAATTTCAAGTCCGTCTCTTCTGGCTGATGTAAGCTTTAATGTTCCGTCACGCGTATCAAGACACTTTTGTCCCATATTTCTGAAAGCTTGTAAAACCAATTTTGAATTGCACGACCCACTCCGTTGCT
>NW_023480906.1:0-2083 GCF_013731165.1 Rhagoletis pomonella | reverse complement strand
TTGAGGTGACGTTTGCTTCTTCCGGCTGGGTGCTTGCGACTTCTTCCGTTTTTTTTGGACATCAAAACCGATTAGACGTAATTATCAATTAATAGAATTTAACTGGTTATTATCATGATACAAAAAAGAAGGTAGTTTCATTTAATGACATTCGTTGTTGTTGCTAACCATTTGACTTTCAATAAAATTATGGCATTTCATCAAATTCATGCTACCTGATTACTAGAAGAAATATATTTTTTTAAGCAGAGATTTTATCAGTACATTCAATATGATGAACTAGAAAATCATGCCGGCTAAATGATTTCGCAAATGGGGTTGACGACTAGGTTTCAGAACGCATGATTAATGTGTAACTGCAAAACCGCGTAACTGACATTTTTCTCCAAAAATTGGATTTGCTCACACAAGCTCTTGGCTCAACCCTTATCCATTCGTCCTGAAATGCGATTTCTTTGTAAAAAAGAGAACCATTTTGAAATGTGAGTGTTTTATTCTCTTCTAAATAATTTATGCAACCTCACATACGCAGTTGTGCATTTTGTTGATACACGGTTTTGTACTTTAAACGACGATCTGTTAGCTGTTTATCGGAGGGCGGTCTGTTCAAGCCTTCTTCAGGTGTTTTGCATAAATTAATTTGTGAAATTTAATGATGCTAAAAGCCTATTTTTTGCAAAATCTGATGAGAAATTTAAAAGCAAATTTGAACCTAAATATAAAAAGGTTTCATTTGGGAAGAACATTCTTTAGAATTTGATTTTTAAATCGCAAGATGGCATTAATAAAAAAAACAGAAAAATGCGCCCGTGGTTTTTATTACAAAATGAAGAGAACCATTACGATGAAGTCTCCTTTAACAGTACCAAGTACTGATAACACTGGTCTACAAGGGTTTTGCGAATAAGACGGGACCTGGTGTTTCCGAACGGATTTTTCGTGCTGAACACGAATCTGGGGTCCAAAACTTCCCATCACGTCACGTTTTCGAGAAAAAAGGGGTTGAAACCCCTAAAAACAGCGTTTTTGGACATTTTCGAAAAATTGTAGAGCCGAACCCTAACGTGCTACAAACTTTGCATATGTCAGAAATTAAAGGTAAAATTGTGCCCTTTCGAATGAGCCTTATGCCAAGTTGATCGCATGTGCCCTTGGAGCAGGGGGTGTATTTGTGTCTAGGGGTGCAGGAAAAAACAGCGTTTTTGGCCATTTTTGAAAAATTGTAGAGCTGAACCCTGACGTGCTACAAACTTTGTATATGTCAGAAATTAAAGGCTAAATCGTGCCCTTTCGAATGAGCCCTATGCCGAATTAATCGCATGCACCCTTAGATCAGGGGGTGTATTTGTGTCTAGGAGTCCAAAATGGCGGATCCAATATGGCGAACTTAAAAATTTTTTATTTGTTGAATTTCTAAAAATCTTGAAATCTAACTGCAGATTCGTAATCAGCGACTTTTAATATAGTTAAAACCTTGGCATTATTAATTTTCTATGATCGTTTAAGATTAAATTCTTTCTGTGATCAATTTTTCCTGCACCCCTAAACACAAATACACCCCCTGCTTTAAGGGTGCACGCGATCAATTCGGCATAGGGCTCATTCGAAAGGGCACGGTTTAGCCTTTAATTTCTGATATATGCAAAATTTGTACCACGTCAGGGTTCAGCTCTATAATTTTTCGAAAATGGCCAAAAACGCTGTTTTTAGGGGTTTCAACCCCTTTTTTCTCGAAAACGTGACGTGATGGGACATTTTTGACCCCGGATTCGTGTTCAGCACGAAAAATCCGTTCAGAAACACCAGGTCCCGTCTTATTCGCAGAAAAAAAGTTGAAATTTGTAGACCAGTGTAATGGTTTTTGATTTAAAATGTTATTACATTGGTATAAATATGGGAAAGAAAATACTCCGATTTATTGTTTTAATATTATCAAAGTGGCAAGGCCGTTGATAATACTCACAAATTATGAAACTTCAAAAAATTTTATTATCCGTCAAAAGTTGTTTATTGAAACTACCTTCTTTTTTGTATCATGGTTATTATTGTAATTATACTCAAAGATAATACAAAGCAAATAAAG
>NW_023480905.1:0-2083 GCF_013731165.1 Rhagoletis pomonella | reverse complement strand
TAAAATTTATAAACATAGTTTATGTAAGATTTATGTATGTATGTACATATCGATAGCTGAGTGGAAAATCGACCTATCCCCAGCAAAAAACACGATTACCACAGAAGCGAAAGTGGAAACGAGCTAGGCGATGGGAATCGCTTACCCTTTCGCTTCAGGAAGGGCATGTCATTGGCGGTAAGCCCTTACCCGCAGCATTACCTTCAAACGAAGGGAGAACGCATGAATAAACAGAATCCAGAGAAGCGAACAAAGAATGCCTTACAGAGAAACTAATGTAGAATGCCCAGATGAGTACATACCCAGCAAAAAATCGGTAATCGCTTTTAGTGGTAACGTGTTCTAGAAGGCATAGCGTTATAATGCCTTCGATTTTTTTCGCTTCTTTTATGCATTGCCAGTAATGCGAAGTAGAATGTGCTACAATCTCGCTTCTTCGTTTCATTTCGGGGAATGCAAAGTAGAATGTCCTATAATATTTATTTTTTAATTCGTTTCTTTGCTTAATTTCCGGGAATGCAAAGTAGAGTGTCCTACAATATTTTATTTGTTTCGCTTCTTTGCGTCATTTCAGGTAATGCAAAGTAGAATGTCCTACAATATTTTATTCGTTTCGCTTCTTTGCTTCATTTCGGGGAATGCAAAGTAGAATGTCCTACAATATTTTATTTGTTTCGCTTCTTTGCTTCATTTCGGGGAATGCAAAGTAGAATGCTGCATCGTAGTCAGCTGAAAAATGGAATGAATATCCAAAAGTTCTTTTTCTACCGTTACTTTCTGTGGAAATTTGTCTCGCATAAAACTCATGTTTTGCTTTGTTCAATTGCAGCGAAGTTGAAGTCAGTCAATGAAGTGACGTACAAGAGTGAGGAAGTACAATTTTAAGCTTAATTAAATATGCATGTATGTACATACCGATTTTTAAAAAAATCTAAATACCTAAATACATACATATGTACGCTGATTTATAAAAATTTTAATTAATTTTAACCTATTAAGACATTTTCTGATTTCAATTTAATATAAATAAGTACGTACTTATCTAGGCATTCTACATTAGTTTCTCTGTAAGGCATTCTTTGTTCGCTTCTCTGGATTCTGTTTATCCATGCGTTCTCCCTTCGTTTGAAGGTAATGCTGCGGGTAAGGGCTTACCTCCAATGACATGCCCATGTTAAAATAAGGCCTTCTTGAAGCGAAACGGTAAGCGATTCCCATCGCCTAGATCGTTTCCACTTTCGTTTCTGTGGTAATCGTGTTTTTTGCTGGGTACTTATTTACATATATTAAATCAGAAAATGTGTTAAAAGATTAAAATTAATTAAGATTTGTATAAATCAGTTTTTATACATACATATGTATGTATTTGGGTATTTAGATTTTACTTAAAAATCGGTATGTATATACATGCATATTTAATTAAGCTTAAAATTGTACTTCCTCACTCATGTACTTCACTTCATTGACTGACTTCATCTTCGCTGCAAATAGAACAAAGCAAAGCATGATTTTTATGCAAGACAAATTTCCACAGAAACTAACGGTAGAAAAAGATTTTTTGGATATTCATTCTATTTTTCAGCTGGCTACGATGCAGCATTCTACTTTGCATTCCCCGAAATGAAGCAAAGAAGCGAAATAAAAAAAAAAATATTGTAGGACATTCTACTTTGCATGCCCTGAAATGAAGCAAAGAAGCGAAAAAAAATAAAATGTTGTAGGACATTCTACTTTGCATTCCCTGAAATGAAGCAAAGAAGCGAATTAAGAAAGAAATATTATAGGACATTCTACTTTGCATTCCCCAAAATGAAACAAAGAAGCGAAATAAATAAAATATTGTATGACATTCTACTTTGCATTACCTACAATGCCTAAAAGAAGTGAAAAAAGTCGAAGGCATTACAATGCTGTGCCTTCTAGAACACGTTACCACTAAAAGCGATTACCGATTTTTTGCTGGGATCTCGGCAGCCAGTTCGAAAACGCCCTATCACAGAAAAGAAACTCTAGCTGTGTGTTAACATTGTTACGGTAATTTTCCAGTTTTCGGGCACTTGGGAAAATCATTGATACTCATCAA
>NW_023480904.1:0-2083 GCF_013731165.1 Rhagoletis pomonella | reverse complement strand
GTGCTAGTCTTCCACGCAAAAATCTGAAATGTGCTAGTCTTCCACGCGAGAATCTGAAATGTGCTACTTTTCGACGCGAATAATGAAATGTGCTAGTCTTCGACGCGAATAGTGAAACGTGCTAGTCTTCCACGGTAATTTGAGATGTGCTACTCTTCGTTGGGAGCGACGATATGTACTTAGCTATATGGCTCAAAATTTATTTAAAGAACTTCGCGAAAAACGCTAAATGTTTTGCTAGAGACCTGAGAATCCAACTTAATTTTTAGGAGATATTGAAGGACCTTACTCTTGTCATAGCTTTGCACATTGGGCCGTGGGTAAAACACTAATCTTTAAAATATAGTCGAACCTTCTACGCAGTATGTCCAATGGCTTTATTAGTCACAATCGCAAACGCAGTTCATAATTTTAAACCAAAGCTTTCTCAAAAAATATATTTTAAAATACGTATACCGGCTAATTTTGGATCATTCATTTCAAAAATGAAATCAAAAATTTTATAAAGCTCGTAGTTTTACCATCATTCAGCTTCCATTAGATTGATATTTCTTCTTACGTAAATATATTTCAAAACAGTGAATAATACCTCAACTTTGTTTCCAATGTCAATTCCACTGAAAATTTATTAATATTTGTCAATACACTACATTGCACACTAGCGAGCAACTGCAACCAAAAAAATTTATTACATAAACGCGGTAAGGAAAAACAACTTTTTTCTTAACAACAAAAACACTTAGTTACGAAAAATCACTTAAAGCACAAACAAAGTTTTTTTTCAATATTTTGGACGCTGAATTATACATAAAAAAGAAATAGATACGTTGAGAATAAATTAGGAAAATATTTAAATGCTTATTTTTTCTCACCTACTTCACCGATTTGAAATCTGATATTTTACTAACTTCTGTAGCTTGAGCATTCAATTCGATGCATAACTCAATTCTGTACCTACTTCAGATCGCCCTAAGTCATATGACTTAGCAATTATATATGGAAGACTAGTAATTACCCCCGAAATTTTGATGAATGCAGTAAAGAAATATTTACTAATCCACACAACGAAATAAATATAAAGCCAAAATTAAATCTTCGTTACAACACACAGTTTTCATAGAAGATAACGAGTTAGCCTACCGTGAAGAGGGGATGACAACGAGGCAAATTCCAGCCCGCACATATCGAGGTTGAACGGTGATTATAAATTACTTTAAATTTCGATAAAATCATAGGAGGAACGAAGAATTAGGGGAAACCCACTGAATCACCAAGGGATATTCGGGAAATTAGACGTTTTTTAAATAATAAGTCGACCATACCATCTAATATTCTGAATATCCCAAATTTAAAAGGTGACGACATGATGTGTGAAGCAACTTTTTAAAGCGCATATAGACTTAGGGCAAAATTTTTTGTAAGAAACAAAATTACCATTAGAATACAAAAAAGCAAACGAGGATTAGCTCAGGACCACGCTAAGAGGAAAATTTAATCTATTCATATTGTGTACTATTTCAAATTAACAATAGATGTATGTAGGTAACTGTAAATATGAAGAAAAATATAATAGCAAAAATTTTATGAAATAAGCTTCTTCATTTAAGATTAAGCAAACAAAACATGACTCTAACTTCCTTTATGCTATTACGCTTTCGGCTTCCACTATTGTTCATTGCTGCTAGATTTACGCTTCAACAATTCACTGAGTTAGCTTATTCTTGGTCTGTACATTAAAAGTTTGCTAGTTCAATTCAAAAAAAGGATGCATTTAAATTCTGTTTTTTATGTTTATCGCATTTCCCTGCATATACACAGAGCCTTCCGTCATCATCAGTCTGTGTATGAAAGGACAATCGTTAAAGTCAACCACGCGGGCAAGTATGGAAATACACATTCCTTTATATGTATGTATGTAAGTAACTGTGTCTGTTTACTTGCCGCTAGCTATTATTCCTTTGGTTAACTCAGCTCGACGGACAGGCGGAAAAGGTCATAAACGTAACAAATTTTTAATACTATGCCTTGAATGTTTGGTGTATGTATATTAGTACATACATTTGTTAAGAAAATTATGTTTGCT
>NW_023480903.1:0-2083 GCF_013731165.1 Rhagoletis pomonella | reverse complement strand
TATGTAATCATTGATGATTTCTGAGCTTTTAGTCTAGACCTAACTTAATTTAACTTACCGTAAGAAATCATCAATGATTACTCAACACGTCAACTTAAGCCAAGAGTGGAAATATTTTGTTTTTGTATTTTCTCTTTCAGTTATTTAACAGTTCGCCGCCTAAAATGCCACATCAAAAAAATCATGCAAGTTAAGTTACGGATATTAAGTCTAGACTAACTGAGCTTTAACTGAGCTTTAATGGTTTTTCAGCTTCATTCTGATTTGTTTATTTGAAGAAAAATTCTTGTAAACCTTTTAGATGTTTTATCAATTGTTTTATTTTATCATCAAATCAGTGTGCTTTTGTAGATTTTTATGTTGATTTTTGGTGCATACCGATTATATTACGGGACAAAAATGGACAGATTTCCAATTTAGCAGCAGATGTCTACGACTGAAGACCTATTCTGATCTAAATCAATCAATAAACCGTGTTTTAGTTCCATTCGACTATTTGACGACAAATGCCATTGAATTTGACATAGTGAAAGCCAACCTTAACTTCCATCACTATCTTTTTTGACCTCAAAAAAAAATACCCTCAACGTCAACAAAGAATTTTTACTTCAAAATAAAATTAGTTAGTTAAATTATTGCAATAGCATTCTTTTAAAAATTTTTATGTTAATGTAAAAAAAAATCATTAGCATTATTTCTTCGGGATTAAAAATTAAAAATTAAAGCATTTTTCACAACTCTGATATGTATATTACTGGTAGTTTTTCAATTCATCCCATTGTATTTACATTGTAATTGTAAAGCACTGGCACGGAGTGCTTGTAAATCAGCTTAATCTCTAAATAGTATTCAAAACAAATTTTCCATAAATAAATTTATATATTTTTTTTTAAATAAGTAAATTATCAGACGGCGTATACATTTCTGACCTTTGATTTAACTTTCAACTGTTTCGCCTATTCCTGTATTTATTTTTAATGAGATTCATCTCTAAAAATTTTCTTTCAGCAGCAGCACTACTGTGCGGTAAAATAGCTAACGCCAGCATATACTATGTCAAGTCACTAAACATACACCTTTACAAAACATTTTTCTGGTCCTTAATCAATCCACTGCTTTGGGAAATAAAAAGTGATTCCGCAAGGAATGTTAAAGACTAAAAGAGACAACTTCTGTTACACTTTGCTATACAAAACCTTGGTGGTTGCCACAGAAGTTATTTAACAAAAATTTAATAAGTTACCATATTATTTTTAATAAATTCTTAATGTGAATGGAAAAAAGTAAAAAAATCGGATCATATTTTAGGTCATGCAGGGTAGGGAGTAGATTTTAAATTTAAAAAAGGAATCGGAGTAAATCAACTCCGATCGGAGCGAAGTTCTGACGCTGACCTTAATTCAAAATCACGCAACCCTGTTCTTGCGTTACTAGGTATTCTCAACATGTATGTAGCATATGGTACACGTGCAGTGTTGCCATTTAGCTGATTTTCCGGTTGCAAAAAAAAAGCGCTAGAACTCGGTTTAGCCGCTTTGCCAAAAAAAAATAGCCGATTTTGCTAGTTGCAATATTTTCTTAAAATTTATATATGTATATAAGTTTCCATTTTGACAAATTTAGCGGCCCAAAATTTATTAGAAATAGGTAGCCTTATCTCGGAGTGTTGCTGGCACAATAGCAACGTTAGAGTGGCGTACAAGGTGGCGGCTATCAAATGTGGTTCGAAATGGAAACACGGTTATATTAGGAACGCACTTTAATGAAAATTGTATATTTATACGGTTTTATACAATCGTTATTTTAAGACTGATTGGGTGTGGTTTTAATATCTGTAAATGAAATTAATTAAGGTAGTATTCGAGAGCAGATTTTATGTATGTATCTTACTTATCCGTGCCCTCGTACGTCTCTGAAATGGCGAACGGCTACATTCAGATCAGTTCGGCCAAATCAACGACGTTTACACGTGCGAGGCATGGTTGCAATTTAACGTACAATGATATTTCGTATATCAGGATTTCTTATAGTAGGAATGTAATAGAGCAAAATTTATTCTTAAGGTTTAAACAGCAACATTCTG
>NW_023480902.1:0-2084 GCF_013731165.1 Rhagoletis pomonella | reverse complement strand
TTGAGTTTTAATTCAAAACAAAGATTTCAAATTTCCAAGCGCTGGTTTATTGATAAATTCGCGTAGTAAGTCACAGCAAAATGCAACATAAGCATTACCCGTTGACACACATTCCATTATCGCTGACCAAGCAATTCAACATTGTAAGCAAAACAGCCTAGTGCTATGCCCATGCCCATGTACAGCATTTTCATATCTCTATAGTGTATTGCCCGCCGCATGGAGCGACGCCGCCACTGTACAAGCAGAATACTTCGGCGACACGTCATGAACTGCGTTTTGATTGGTTGCTTTGCAAATTTGGAATGCTGAATCACAAAGCACTGGAAAAGAGGTGGAGCAATGAAAGTGGTTTAACAAATA
The DNA here is from genome assembly GCF_013731165.1 of Rhagoletis pomonella. NCBI lineage: Eukaryota > Metazoa > Arthropoda > Insecta > Diptera > Tephritidae > Rhagoletis > Rhagoletis pomonella. Next base: position 1,721 of record NW_023480902.1, on the reverse strand, counting down.
ATTTGTGTATAAATAGCATTAAGTTTAATCAATAAAATTAGAATATGAACGACAAGTTTTGACTTTTATCATTTCTCCAACTTAGACAACTGCAAAGTTGCCTAGACAAAGATTTCGGCAGCCTCACGGCCGCCTATCGAACGGCACAACCTTCTCTGCCTAACAAGAAGAGGGCTATTAATAAAAACGATAGAATATAGGACCTCCACATGCCGATTCTGCCAAATACATATTCATTTTTCACATTGTTGATCGCCTCCACATGGCGATCATGCCAAAATATACTTTAAATCGTTAACACATGGCGTGGTGAAAGTCAATTTTTAGCGCCATCCTGATAGCCATCACGGGCTACGAAGTCGGTAAGCCGAAATCAATAACAACAAAGACTCGACTTCATAGCACTTTTTATAAACCTAGTACTTGTGGCCATGTTCACGGTATTAGAAAAGTATTTCAACAGACGACTACGTCGGATGAGAATTGAAGCACAACGCATATAAACGCGGCCAATATTAATTTATCTATATAGAAAACCCCATGTACAGCATTTTCATATCTTTATAGTGTATTGCCGGCCGCATGGAGCGACGCCGCCTCTGCACAAACAGAATATTTCGGCGACACGTCATGCACTGCGTTTTGATTGGTTGCTTTGCAAATTTGGAATGCTGAATCATAAAGCACTGGAAAAGAGGCGGAGCTACGAAAGTGGCTGGGGAAATAATGTGTATAAATAGTATCAAGTTTGATCAATAAAATTAGAATATGAATGACAAGCTTTGACTTTCATCATTTCTCCAAATTCGGCAACTGCAAAGTTGCCTAGACAAAGATTTCGGCAGCCTCACGGCCGCCTATCGAACGGCAGAACCTTCTCTGCCTAACAAAGAAGAATGCTATTAATAACAACCATAGAATATAGGCCTCCACATTCAGTTTGAAAGATGCACATTTTTATAAACACAGTAGAAATCTTAGGTTGGGGGTAATTCAATAACTCCTCGTTGCAACACTCTGCTGGTATGATCCCTGAACAAGATATCTCAGAGTTGAGAAAACCTTTAAAATATTCGGTATGGATGGCGTTTTTTACGTGGGTGCAACTCGTTCTCTACTTCTGTTAGAACATATGTAACAGCTTCTTTCGAAAGTTTCTCTGAAATATAAGGAATTGTTTTTCATAATTAACAAATAAAACTCATTCCTGTTTCTTATCGAGTTCTCCAAAGGATTTGAAGCATCTCTCAATTGCCTTCTTACTGTATCCTCTATGCGAGTTTAATCAAATTTAATTTATATAAAACGCATTTGGGGTTGAAGGAAACATGTTTTATCTTAACTTTGTATGGCTTATAGAGATTTTCGCGACTTTCAAGTTCAAAATGTTCGCTTTGAAAATATATTATTGGTGCCAGGTAATAAGATCAACGGAAATAATGTCAATTGACGTTATTTCACACCAGCGAAATAAAATTTATTGACATTATTGCTCTTTCAAACATTAAATTTACTTAGCTTCGCGGCGGCGACCACACCACGTCACGCTACGCCGCGGTCCCCCCCTTCCCCTATCCCACCGTGCTGTTACACAGGTAGATTTATTTTTTTGTATACGCTGAAATAAAATTTGTATATATTTTAGGGCTTATATTCAATAATACTCTCTATAATATAATAATAATATCCCAACGGTTTTTACCCTCCATTCCCGCCCATCC
>NW_023480901.1:0-2084 GCF_013731165.1 Rhagoletis pomonella | reverse complement strand
CAAGCTTTTATTTAACTTCACTTGTATGTATGTATGTATGTATCTTTGTATGGCCTGGAACTTTGCAGTCAATATTTAACAAACTTCCCGATGAGCTACAGACTTGAAACTTCCAACTTGGCTCAGAACTCGAGGACAATGCAATATAAAAGATGACTTAATCCGCTAGGTGGCGCAGGAGTCGCGTTATTTGTAAAACCCGCATTTATAGTCTGATTTGGTTCATATTTATAACATATATTACTTGTATGAAAATAAATAAATCAGCAAAAACGTTTGCCGATATGTGGCGCAGGAGTCGAGATATTTGGAAATACCGTGTTCATGATCCGATTAAGTTCGAGATATTTGTAAAACCCGTATTTATAGTCTTATGTGGTTCATATTTAGAACATATATTACTTGTATGAAAAAAAAACTCCACAAAAAATGTTGATGATAGGTGGCGCAGGAGTCGAGATATTTGTAAAAACCGTGTTTATGATCCGATTAAGTTCACATTTAAGCTTAGTATCCAGCTCTTAAGAAAAGCAAAAACTCCATATAAAATGACGTACAAGAAATGGCTAAGAAATTTTCTTGAGTCAAATTTCCTTAAGGCAGTACGCAGTTCTTAAGAAATTTACTACGCTTTCTACTACGGTTTTCTAAAGTTTTTTGTGAAAAAAGAGCACAAGGCAACCCAGGTTTGCAACAGAAATATATGCCCGTTCCATTATTTCTTGAGGAAAGAGTGAGGCAACAGGCTGTGAGGTATAAAAAATGTCAAAATTCCTTGGACACACACGCGAAATAATGGCAATTTTTTCTTGACCGTTTTCTTAAGAGCTGGATACTAAGCTTTAGAATGCATATTGCTTACATGAAAAGAAATAACTGCACAAAAAATTTTGGCAGTTATGTGGCGCGTGAGTCTAAATAATTAAAAAAAAATCGGCATCTGTGCTCCGATTTGGTTTATATTCAGAATATGTGTATTACCTATTTAAATTGAAATATATTGAAAATTTTGGTTTGTTAAGGTCAAATCTAGCACGGTAGGTAAAAAATGTAGCTAAAAAGCAGGAAAGAAGCCATGCAATAACGATGCATTGAAAGAAATAGACAGGATGAGAAATATACAGACAGTATAATATTAATCGCAAGATTTCAAAAGACTAAAAAGTAGAAAATAAGTAAAATTATAGCTAAAAAACTAAAAACACGCTTTTATTACAACAAGAACTAAAAAGTATAAAATAATTGATATATATAGCGAATCCGTTTAAGAAGAATAGGAAGTTCCCTAACTTGATTTAATTTAACCTTTTTAAATCAGCTAAAAATATTATTAAAGTGATTGGCCCGTAGTCATAGACAAAATAAACTCCACTGTAAAGTTTGTCGCAGTTTTTTTTACAGATATCCCATTGAAAATTATGTCAAAAAGCTGCAACTAACTTTACAGTGGAGTTTATTTTGTCTATGACTACGGGCCAATCACTTTAATCATATTTTTAGCTGATTTAAAAAAGTTAAATTAAATCAAGTTAGGGAACTTCCTATTCTTCTTAAACGGAATCGCTATATATATATCAATTATTTTATACTTTTTAGTTCTTGTTGTAATAAAAATGTGTTTTTAGTTTTTTAACTATAATACTATTTGTTTTTGTTTGCTTTTAACAAGAAAAAATTTACATACATATACCCGTTCTAACACAAATATAAAACCTAGTAAAAAATATAACAAAGAAATACAATGGCCATTGGACCGTCTGTGTAACAGCGCCCGTAAAGATTGTAATACTCTTGCCAATTATCCTCATAAGCCCAATTTTAGATCATACATTTAATCTGCACTTAAATGACCAACATTGGCTATTTAAATTTGAGATATCCAACTATGTGTGTGTTTGATTGGTAGGTTGTTTAATCAATCCCACCAAAAAACAATCAGCTGTTCCGCATAAAATGTAAACAAACAAGCAAATGTAACAACAATTTCAAGGAACCAGCAGCAGTGCTGCCAATTGTTTGGCATATTTAAACAAAGTTAACGGCAACCGCTATAATAATAACAACAAAGCAAGAACGTACATACA
>NW_023480900.1:0-2084 GCF_013731165.1 Rhagoletis pomonella | reverse complement strand
AAAAAAAAAAGAATTGTAGAAACCCGTTAAGGTGGTCCAAAGTTATGCGGCAACATACATATGAGAAATATTCCGACGAATTGACAACCTCCTAATTTTCTTTGCAGTCGGTTAAAAATAAAATAAAACAGAGCAAAAGAAACAAAAATAAAAATTTATAATTGTAAGTAAAAATGAAACTGTTGAAATAAAAATGAAGCAAAACAAAACTGACTTCAATTCTCATATAAAAATTTAAGAGTACCGTTAATGTCTTCATGATCCATTGGTCGGATCTAAACCAAATTAGTCTGGGACTACCTCTGAGGTATCACCGTTCCTTTAAAAAATGAATTATAGAAATCGTTTAGCGTGGTCCAAAGTCATGCGGAAACATACATAAAAAAATATTCCGACGAATTGATAACCTCCTCATTTTTTTAATCCGTTAAAGTCTTTTATACAACACAACACAACAAAACTGTATAACGTTACCTTAATATAAATACAATAACTCAACAAGTGTTCACATGTTGCTTTTTTTAATTCGCAATGTCTTTCAAGTTTATTTTTTTTTTGTTTTTTAATATTGTTCATGCTTTAAAGTTTAAACTATTTCGGCTCAGTGATGCGAAAACACATCTATCTACATATCACCAAAAACTTCAAACTTAACACTACAAATTTGTCCATCAAAATTTATTCGTAGCGCGAGAGTATCCGCTTAACGCCCAGTGATATGTTTTCAATTTATCTCTCCCCTTGCCTTCCCTATAGACCTGGAAACTTCGGGGATTAGTTTTTTTTTTTTTCTTAATTAGACTATAGGCTTTTCAGACATATTACTGATTTTTTTTTTGTCGAGGGTCCTAAAGTTTCAAACTTTATAGAAAATTAAAAATAATCAACAAATTCACATCGAGATTTAGAACCTTTTAATCAAAATTTTTAGAACATTTTTGGATACGTTATTTTACAACCCATAAAATCAGCTTTAACTTTTAGCCGAAACTTGCACTTTCAAAACAGTCTACAGTTTCAGATTAAAAAGTTCGAAATTTTGCTGAACATTGGTTGAATTCTTCTAAATTTTGTATACAGTTTGGGTTGAAGAATGAACAATATTTTTGTAAAAAAAATTTCACTTGTAAAAAGATTGTGAATATAAAAAAAGAAACATGGGAACACTCGTTTGAGTCACTGTAAATAGAAAGGCCCTACTCAACTTTTTTGTTTCTTTACAAAGTAGTTATAAAACTTTATAAAAAACAAAAATTCTTCAGTTGCGAATGTCTTCAAAGCCTTGCTCATTAAAAACACTCAAACTAACTAAATGACGGTAATTAATAGTTAGTTGTTTTTAAATTCTTTTTGGTAAGTTCTCCTCAGACTTTTTTACAAAAGCGCAGGCTCGAAAAAAAATCAGTTAAGACCTTTGTTTATTCAGATAACGATGATTTAAATGCAAACTATTAATTACAAAATTAAAAATTTTATATAGTAAATTAACAAAAAATTGCAAAATACTCACTGTATAAATATTAGGGGTGTGCTTAGCCTTCGGCTTTAAAAACTTTTCATTGCATATTTTATGCGATTGAATGAATTTGTGTAAAACATGAAAATAACAGCATTTTTTATTTTAAAAAGAAAAACAAATAAGATTTCGCCAATAAAGTTACAAATTTTCATTGAAAATTAGAAGTACGCCATAGGTGAGTTATTTGAAACTTAATGTAACCCTCTTGCGATGGTTTTACAAAATTATTCAATAAAAAATTTTAATTTAGATACTTGCTTTTTTCTTATTGGAGCGATTATTATTTAACAATTTTCGGAGGCTTCGTTTATTAAAAAAAAAAACATTTTGAAAAACATAAAAGAATAGTAATTAATTAAACTTATTAACCTTCCTACACTTGCCAGTCGCAGGGAAATGCTTGGTATAATTTTTATGGTTAAATTACTGACATGCTCAATTTCAAGTCCGTCTCTTCTGGCTGATGTAAGCTTTAATGTTCCGTCACGCGTATCAAGACACCTTTGTCCCATATTTCTGAAAGCTTGTAAAACCAATTTTGAATTGCACGACCCACTCCGTTGCT
>NW_023480899.1:278-2084 GCF_013731165.1 Rhagoletis pomonella | reverse complement strand
AACAAACTTTCGTACAAATTTCGAACTTTTAAAAATTCAAAAAATCAATCGACATTTTTAGCCATTTGAAACGTGTACTTTATTCTACTAGAATTCAATGGGCTACAAAACTGCATACTCAGAATTTAATTAAAAAACTCGAAATTTTAACGAAAATTTGTAGAATTTTTTCTTTAATTGCATAAATTTTTAAGGCAGTGTCACTCGATTGGTACATTTGTACAGATTTGTAAATTTTTATATTGGGCTATTGGTAAAAAAAAGTGGAACATTTTTTTTTTGCATTCAAAAGATTGGTACAATACAGCGAGGTTCTATTGAAAAATTTCAATAAATTAATTTTCGTGATTGGGATAGTGAAAAATATTTTGGGTGCTCAAACAATTGGGATACGATTTACACCAAATTTTAGCAAATACCCAATCGTGTGACACTGCCTTTAAACTTGTATTTATACGGATGTTGGTAAAGAACGAACTATAAAAAAATAACCGAAATTAAATAACAAAAAAAAATATTATTTTAAAACTTGTCAAAATTTGGTGCGGATATAATTTTTTCGACTACTGTACATAAGTTGGCATTGATTACTTGGCCGTGCTATCATAGTAGCACAATGCCACTCATATTTGACTTACAAACAAACTACGGGCTGGAATTTCAAGATTTCAACCCTGCTTTTATGAAAACTTTTATTTTTATCACTATTTTTCTTTTAATCAAAATATGTAGAAATAAAAGTGAAACTAAAAAAAATTTTGCCAGAAAAGTGTTATTCATTTTAATATGAGTGTACACATCATTATACACAGGAGCCAATAAATTATTTTATATTTGTGACATTTTTGAATAGCAATAATGAGATCATTCCCATTTTCAGTATTTAAATATAAAAAGAATTCTATACATTTAATTTTAAAACTACTTTTAATTTGAAGTTCACTTTCAAAAAGCCGGATTCTCTCTTTGCGCCAGGAAACAAACTTTATTCTTAAGATCCTCTCAGTTGCTTCGTTCTAGTATGGTATTGAAAAAAAAACAAAATTGAATATTTTTTCATACTGTGTTTGTTATATTTCTTCGTTTGTGCATGCTTTTGTTATTCACTTCATAGATTCTTTTTCGAAATTAATAAAAACCAGAAACAAAAATTAAAAATTACATGTTGCCTTTGTCGGCATTCGAACCCGAACATGCTGGGAGCTAACAACTAACAGCGAGCATCTCTACACGTTCAGCTACAGCCAGACATGTAAATGTGCTTTCAAATGCTCAACTTCAATCACATTTCGTTAAAACACGAGCAGTGATCGGGTAACAATCCCTGCAAAAATCGTTGGACCATGTCTTCTATTTGTGGTATATTGGAGTACTTACAAAAGTGTTCCTCTGTCATGCTGTAGCGGACCAACTCGTGTCTCTGCGCCAGCTTATTGTTTGTTATCCGATCACTGCTCATGTTTTAACGAAATGTGATTGAAGTTGAGCATTTGAAAGCACATTTGCATGTCTGGCTGTAGCTGAACGTGTAGAGATGTTCGCTGTTAGTTCTTAGCTCCCAGCATGTTCGGATTCGAATGCCGTCAGAGGCAACATGTAATTTTTAATTTTTGTCTTGGTTTTTATTAATTTCGAAAAAGCATTTGAGAAGTGAAGAACAAAAGCGTGTACAAACGAAAAAATATAACAACAATGCCATTGTTAATATGTTGGAGTAGTTTTGTACTACTCTGATGTAATGCAGGGATGGAGTATATGGTCCTGCCCTAGGACATCGCAATGATAATTGGACCATATTTTTTATAT
>NW_023480899.1:0-178 GCF_013731165.1 Rhagoletis pomonella | reverse complement strand
TGCATGTCTGGCTGTAGCTGAACGTGTAGAGATGATCGCTGTTAGTTCTTAGCTCCCAGCATGTTCTGGTTCGACTGACGTCAGAGGCAACATGTAATTTTTAATTTTTGTCTTGGTTTTTATTAATTTCGAAAAAGCATTTGAGAAGTGAAGAACAAAAGCGTGTACAAACGAAAAA
>NW_023480898.1:0-2084 GCF_013731165.1 Rhagoletis pomonella | reverse complement strand
TTATCCGATAATTTTAAAATAACGAATAAAATCCGGGACAAATGCAGGACACTTGGAAAAAAGCAGTACATTTTCAGGATTTTTAAATTTGAAAAATTACGAAGGACCGACCTTTGAAAAACAGTACGGTCCTGCAAAAAACAGAACGGATGGTCACCGTATGTATGCTGGCTTAAAACTAACAGTATTTTTATGCTTATGAGTTTCTTCATTTCATATTTTCATTCTTTCTTGTGTGTGGCGGGCGACAAACCTTGTACAAAAGCAGGTTATTTAGCTTTTATTCTAGATTTATGTTCATGGTGGCATTGGAAACAAAAACACTAGGCTGAATTGAATACATACTAGTCTTACAAGCTAAAGCGTTGCTCTTATGTAAGAGTTGGCATCCAAATACAAGCCTAAACCGCTCTTAATTCGTACTCCTACGATTTTTTTAAGATTCGTTTTTTGATAGCGCGTTTTTCACTTTAATTTGATGGGAGGCTTAAATTATTTTATGTGTGTATGTATGTTTGCAATTTAATGCGGCGACAGGTTGCAATGGCTGTGTGATATACGTAATAAATATGGTATTGTAACAAATTTACTTCAAGTACACAACAAATATTTTGCTTCAAAACAAACCCAGTACAAATAAGTACACATGTAATTATAAATTCCCCAAAAACCCCAAAAAAAAATACCATAGCTTCACTTTAAATATTGAAAAAAAAGTTCTTTACGCTCGCCCAAGAAGGCGGGATACCGGCTTTTAGCTGCTCTATGGAGAATAAACTTCAGCTCAGTAGGCAATTCAAGAGCAGAGTCCTCTCTCGACAAACACTCTACAAATGTTTCATTATAACCGTAACTTTATGTGGCGAGAAACGTGGGCGATAACGAACAAAGATGAGAAGGTTTTGGGTGCTTTAGAGAGAACTATTCTACGCAAGATGTACGGCCCCACGATTGAGAGAATACAAAGGTTGCGCCGATCTCGGGCCGCTATTCCTCTCTTAACGAATTTGACAGAATCGTTGTTTGCATGACGTCACACTTATGCAACTTGTTTACGTTTTCTTTGCAAAATTTTTTCTTCTTCTCCCATTTTTGCCCACGTTTTGGCATTTCTCTCTCAATTTCTCTCGCAATTGCACCAGTGTGATGTCACACAAAAGTTATTCTCAAAAATCCTCTCTGATCGGCGCAATCTTGTATTCTATCATTCTTGGTACGGCCCTGTTCGCGTGTACGACGGATACCGAATAAGATTGACGACGAACGAACGAACGAAGAGAACGACGAACTATAGGAGTAGGATGGCGATAGTTAAACTTAAGCCATATAGGCAGGCATGTTGTACACATGGCTGACAAGGCTCCAGTGAAAAGAAAACCCCATGCGCGCCCACAAACACAATGGACGGACCAAATGCAGAAGGCTCTGGCGCAAATCCGTAAAAGTGGGAGTAGTCGACTAAATTTTTGGTCTCGGCCCAAACCGACAAACAGTTTAGTGCAAAATTAGGAGAAGAAGAAAATAACGAGACCCTCTATGAACCAGCCGGCCCAAACTACTTCGTTGTAAAAAAAAAATACCTTCCACTCTTTCCCAGCAAACATTTGGAGTCATAATTGAGTCTTTAAGGAGTCCTCTTTCGAAACCTTTACGCTCATAATGAGCTGGTTTAAGAATCCGAACTGAAGCTGTTTCCCTTTCTCCGAAGGTCGACTTATATGAGCTTAAATTCGTACTTCGAATGAGCTTTAATATGAGTCATATTGGACTCTTATTAGTCTCATATACGGCTCATTTGGCCTCTTTCAAGAAAATTGTTGGCCTCGTAAATGGCTTCTCTCCGACTCTTATTTTAGGTGGTTATTTGGGCCCTATTGGTCTTATTCTTTGTCTCCTATTAAACTTAAAATAACATACATACAAATGTGCATATCAGAAAATCTCACGAGCTGTTTTTGTTTAGTGTCACTCTCTTGTCTCGTCATTCTTCTTGCAACTATTTCAATCATAGTGTTCCAGAACCAAGTATAATAAAAAATAAATCAGCTATTTGAACAATTATAGCCTTAAAACGTTTATTAGGC
>NW_023480897.1:0-2084 GCF_013731165.1 Rhagoletis pomonella | reverse complement strand
GCTTAGGCGGTTACAGCGCCAAATAAGAAGAAAAAGTCGAATAAAAAAATCGTTGGCTTAGTTCGCAAACGGGCTAAGTCCATTTTTTTTTTTTTTTTTCAGGAGGGACAAAAAACCGCCCAAATAAAGCTGTTGCAGACTTATAGGCTCTTTAAGACTTACCACATTTTCCCTTTAAGATTTTATTCTTTTAATGTGGACTTAGCACATTTTCTATCAACCTTTTTTTATTATTTTTTATTGTTAAAAGATTTAATTGTTTAGTTTAAATATATTTTATTGTTTTAAACAGAATTATAACCTAATACAGTTTTATTTCATTGCTATTAACAAAAATAACTATTTTAAGTCGTAAATTTATGTACCATTTATAAAAGAAAATAATTAAAAGCAAGTAAAGAGGTATAAGTTTGGGCGAAACCGAACTTTATATACCCGGCGCAGGTATCAAATACTGTCGTAAGCAGGGGCTTTTTTCCCGATTTCAAACGTTTTCGATAATATCCTGAGTTAAACTCAATGAAATAATTGAACCACGTTTAGTGGAAATCGCTAAAGTGGCTACCGAAATACACCTTGTAGTCATAAAGTGGGCGGTGTCACGCAGTCTTATTTATTGTTAAGAGATTGTTGTAAGTATTAACTTGAAGTAAATTAGCGTCTTCAGTTATTGAAATATCAGAGTTTCCGTATTTTTGAAATTTACCGTTAGATATACGGGAAGCGAATGTAATTTTGGTCCGATTTGAATAATTTTCAACGAACTGCCTTTCCGTACCAGGTTTATTAAGTACACCGAGTTTGGTAGAAATTGATAAATCGGTTACTGAGTTACACATTTGTGGTCATAAGTGGGCGGCGCCATACCCATTATCCAAAAATGTATCATAATCTTATTTTCTGCTGAGTGGTTATCGCGATCATCGATTTTAAGTGAATTAGATTTTTAACAGATTTCTTAGCTAGACCCTAAATAAGGCTCGTACCGAGTTTGATGAACGAGCTACTGAGATACAGCATTTCATAATAGGTGGGCGGGGTCACGCCCATTTTCCAAAAATAATAATATTTTTTACAAAAATTCTACTTCACATACTAATTTTGAACAATTTGCATCCAATATTTACTGAAATATCGGAAATGGGCGTGGTTACATTCCGATTCGCCCATTTTTAATACCAACTTACCTTGGATAAAGGGCAACCTATATACCAAATTTCGTTGAGATATCTCGAGTTATCGTGTACACGGACAGACGTGTATATATTTTTTTTTTTGGATTTTTTTGGACTTAGCACATTTGCGTACCAATGCATAACAACAAGTAAAAACGACATTACGGTAATTTTCTTTTTTGGTAATGATGTATTTTCAGTTATGCTATCTTACTGCATCAAAATCTCAATTTACATAAAAAGTGGACTTAGCACGTTTGCGAACTAAGCCAACGATATGATATTTCCAATTTCGGTAATTTTTTTAACTTTTTTGGTAATCGCCAAGATGCGCTACATTTAGAAAACTAACTACTACAATTTTTTTCTTTCGCTCCTCCTGTAAAATAAAGTGCATATATTGATTAGACACTCCTCATTATTATACCTTTCATGAGCATGAAATGGTATTATAACTTTGGTCCGATGTTTGTAAGTACCAGAACAAAAAGAGATAGACCCATCAAAATGTATACTTATATGATCAGAACGTCGAGCTGAGTTGATTTATCCATGTCCGTCTGTCCGTCTGTTTGTATGCAATCTAGTCTCTCAGTTTTCGAGATATCCGGATCAAATTTGGCAGGTGGGTGTATTTTTATAATGTATTAATCATTTGTCGGAACCGGAAGAATCGGACCACTATAACATATAGCTCCCATACAACTGATTGTTCAGATATGAGATTTTTCGTTATAACTTCTCCATTTATGCAGCTAAGAACATGAAATTTCGCAGCACTTTCACCCATTATCAACAGAATGCTTACAGTGAAAATTACAAAGATCGGGTCACTATAACCTATAGCTCCCATACAACTGATTGTTCAGATATAAAATTTTTCGTTATAACTCCTCCATTTATATAGCT
>NW_023480896.1:0-2084 GCF_013731165.1 Rhagoletis pomonella | reverse complement strand
CACATTTTGTCCGATTGCCACGCCCCCTTTATATATTTCTTCACATTATAATGACATAAACCTTCCTCTTCAACCAATCTATCTATTAAAAAAAACTGCATCAAAATCCGTTGCTTCGTTTTCAAGATTTAAGCATTTAAGGGGACATAGGGACAGAAAAAGTGACTTTGTTTTATAATATGTAGTGATTTGTACGCAATAATATTTCTATTTTTGAACTTATATTCCGAAAATGAAAGTAATATCTGCAAACCCTAAGTTCCTAGAGCACTCTGCAGGCTTAAAATTTACCCCAGAAGAAGTCAACAGTTACTGTTGTTTCTATGACAGAAACCGAACTAATCACTTAGAAAAATGAATCTGTCATATATTTATTTGGAATTTTTGAAACGCCGCACTTTTTTTTTGGGATCGCTTCATTCGTTCTCGTACAAAAGCGTTTTTATGGAGCTCTAAAAATTACAACTCCAACATTTCAGCATGGCATTCATACCGAAACGTAAGACGTATTCTTTCTACGTCAAAAGTTCCTTATGTAATTATTTGCATGGGATTTCGACTCAATGGAGCAGCGACGCGCCTTCCATTCGCATCTGGGTGATCGGTACTAATAAAGTACTTTTTAGGCGAACAAAAGTGCGTTGAGCCCATGCGAGCACTTTAGGGTTCAACCAAGCCATGTATTGTTGAAATCGTTTACATATTTTTAATGCTTCCACGAAGAAAAAGTTGCAATGCTCGGCAAATTTAAACTGGCACTAATGAAAAGAAGTGATCAATTATGTATTGCTAAGTAAAAGCATATACCTATAACAACAACAAAAACTTACAAAAATGCATATGCAAGTAAAACACCCCCAGCACAATGTGTTTTAGTACAAAGTCTGGCTGCTTTAAAGCAAAGTATTTATTTATGAATGTAGTATAAGCACCCACCCATTTTACTGACCCTATTTCCGCTTTAAGCCATAAAAATAGTATTATATTACCAAAATGGCACGCACCCCGCCGATGTATGTACCTACATATGTACATTAGGGTGGGTAAATTTTTTTTACCATGCGCGTATAGCATAGGAGGATTCTACGTGTAAATCTAAACAAATTTGCTGGGATTAAAATCAATTTGAAGTTTGCCAAATTGCGAAAATATGCAATACAAATTGACCCGCCCGAACCTACATACATATGTACATACCCAGTCTGCCTTTAGAATAGTGGTACAGTATATTTCGTTTAGCTGCCTATTCGCTTAGGTGGATTTTCCGCTTACGTGCACAGTTTTGCCAAAATCCTGTTTCACAAAATGGATTTTGTACGAAATTTTCACTTTAGCCGCATTTCCGCTTAGTAACCCCTTTCCGTTTAACAGCCTTGTTTTTGAACATATTCCTCTTTTTGCAAACCTGTGCGAGGTATCCTCATCTGAAACCAGTAGTGGCCATGAAGACCCCGAAGAAAATAATAATCCCCCTATATCGGCTATTGTTAAGGAAGCCTTATTCGCATTAAATACTTAAAAAAAAAATAAAAATGAAAAACAGCATTGAAACAAATTTTAAAATCTAAAACAAAATAAATCACACTTTTTGTTTACCGCTTTGCTGCACATTTTGCTTAAGTGCACCAAATCATTTGCAGTGGAAGTAAATGCAGCTAAACGGAATATACTGTAATGCACTATGCAATATATATGTATGTACGTATTAACTAGCCCCAGTACAATAATACTTTACACTTACGATGTGGGTGTGTCGACGTGGTTGTTATTACATACTAGTCATTTTTATTTTTTATCTACGCTTTTGTGCGCTCAGTGGTTTCAGTGGTGGAAATTGCAAATAAAAACAAACAAATGTACTGCTACTAATGTACTCAAATTACAACCACAATAAAAGACAGGTGTTATAGTTTGTTTTTTTTTTGGGGGGTATTTTTATGTATGTACATATAACTATGTGCACGTGTGTAGAAGTAGCTTTCCTTAATTTTTAAGGTATCGCTCTACATACGGTTTAACTTTATAAAATTGTGGGTAGATTTTTTACGAAAAGTTCAATTTGCCAAAGAACGTAGATTTTCTAG
>NW_023480895.1:0-2085 GCF_013731165.1 Rhagoletis pomonella | reverse complement strand
AGTTATATGGTTTTCATTGTAGTATGAATTACATATCCATACTTATAGTATGCATTTTTTGTAAAAAGACAAATAACAAAAAATAATAAACTGTCAAAACTTATAAAAAAGTCGTGTCCCTTATTACGTGGCCGCCACTGTCTTTTAAATGTCATCTTACATTCAAAATCTTAAACTATTCAACACTTACCACATCCCGATAGATAACGGCACGCAAACGATTGACATCCATATCCTGCAGAAGCTTCTCAGGATCCTTGACTGGGGATAATTGACCTGTTATTGACTCAACAATATTCTGAAAATAAAAACAACGCTATGATACAAGGAAAAAATGAGGTAGGAGCGGACAATGATGCGGCAAAATGCCAAGAGGCTAGTCATTAAGAAAGGATATGTGAAGTATTTAACTGCAGCTGCTGCTGGATAGCATTTGATAGCAGTCACTGACAAAGGCATTCTAAAGTGCTACAAATGTACATACATATATACATAACTCTGGCATTTTGACAAATAACTTAAGTGGCTTTAGAAATTTGTACTTTGGGTAAAAAAGTAATACGCTTGCCTTTACAAAGCTTCCATCAAACGGCCATTTTAAACTGCACCTTTGGCTATTTAGTAGTTGAAATATTGTTTGGAAGCGCAATCAAATATTGCTTTAAAGAGGAAGTGACTTAACTCGAGATAAGTTGTTTTATCAAAATGCCACATTCATATATGTATGTATGTATGCATATATGCAAAAGTGAGCCATCAGCTTTGGCAGCACATATGTATGTATGCATGTATACATACCTACGATGGCGACATTGTAAATAAGGAAGGGACATTTTGGCAAGTTTTGGCTGTTATTCTTAATTTAAATTTTTTTTTATTACTTTACTACGAAAATATAGCTTACTGTCTACAAAAAACCATGTAAATCAAAATTTCAAACTTTGTACAAAAATTAGCGAAATTCGACAAGGTTTCATCAAAATTTGGTGCTTTTTAATTAAAAACATTTGAAAAAGTAATACAAAATTAAACAAACGAAAAGGGTAAGCCAAATAATGCTAAAATGTCTCTTCCCTATTTACATTTTCGCCACTGTACGTGTTCATATGTATGCAAGTAGACGGCTAGAGGTAACTGCTAAAGTACTTACATTACATACTCGTGCCCATGTAAGCATTACCTTTGCACACACTACTAAATGCATAGCGTACATGTATACATGCATGTATGTGTACATGCGAGTAAGCATTTAGAAGTGAGTAAACCGCAGCAAAGTGCACTTTAAGTGTGGCACTTGAATGCTATAAAGCCAAGACAAGAGCTGCAGAGCAATTGACTGCTGTTGTTGAAGCTAAGCTAAGATAGGCAAAGCAAGCACGTTACCACTACCACTACCACATGTAGTGCTAGGAAAATGAAGAAGAAGCTCTTTCATATGTACTATGTAGGTGCAGTCTCTTTCTTTATAATGTACCGTTATATATTTTATTTCATAGTTTTGGTTTTTCCGTTTTTTTTTTGCCTGCCAACTGAAATATTCATTTCTTTACACTCACTCACCTTGGGTGATGCTTGTGCGCCACGTATAAGCGCCTGTAGATGCGCTGCACCGGGCACATCACGCGCCATTGCCCCTACATTGTAGCGTGTACGCTCCTTACACTCCAAACAATTGCGCACTGCACACGTGCACACCAGACGCAAACATTGACGCAATATACCACCGCTGGACATATTCTTCTCCGCTTCGAGTTCGCCGAAATTCAACGAAGTAGCAAAGATTAGTACATCCGCCATATTGACGAGACGTTGCAGAAAGGAGACGGCCACCTCGAGTGGCATACCCTGAGTGGGCTCCAGCACATCCAGTTCAGACTGAAAATGAAAAAAAGAAGGGAAAAATGTGCAAACTTTATATGAGAAGAATAACTAAAAAATTTAATATGAAGTTGCATACGCTTTGAAGAAAATCATGCAACTTTCAAGTAACTTTCTTAAACTAAACGCTATTAAATTTCTTCAACATTTTTATTTTTCTATGTCCGTGTGGTTCACACTCACATTTGGCGATGTGGCGCTTGCCAA
>NW_023480894.1:0-2085 GCF_013731165.1 Rhagoletis pomonella | reverse complement strand
ACTACTTTAGTCGAAGATATCACATAGAAATTTTGGCCCCGAATGGAGTCGGTTAAGACGTCGCGCACAGGGTTCAAAGTTCACATTATCCTACGAAGACATCTTAACCGACTCTAATCGGGACCGAAATTTGGATGTGATATCTTCGACTTTAGCAGTGTCTATTTGTTTTGGGTATTAAATTAAAAAAATATTTTTAGTTTTTGAGTCTCCATAGAGATAGTATCTAGCCTTTGACCCCCTTGCGACACGCCTTAACCGACTCTAATCGGCATTAAGTTTATACACGGAGGGAAATAATGCATAGTAAAAATGAATACTTTATATTTGATTATCGTTTAAAAATGTTCTTATTTAAAAATAAAATATTTTCATACAAAAATTTATCATGCACGTATTTGGCTGTTCACATCTCAGTATGTACATATATGTAAGTGTACATACGCACCAAGGTTTATATATAAGAGGTTGCGCAATGCGCAGGTCCGTTATTCTTTTCTCGCAAAATTGGGCGAAAACAACAAGCAGCGTAAAAAAACATAAAATTGAAATGAAGTGAAGCGATTTCAAATCAATTGTAATCGATAGCTTATTCGAAAATACATTTACAATTAATTTTAACCAAATTTTTACTCATACCTGTATGCCGAAAAAGCCACAAAATCGGATTTTTCACTGCGGTAAATTTTTGCGAAATTTTCATTTCAACTCGCTATATCTCAGACGTTTGTGTATCGATTAATTTGCAATTTGTACACAATAAACTAGATACTATTCTAAAGAAGATGAGTCTAACTGCACTTCTTAATATTTATTTAAAACAAAATTAAGGCTATTTTAACATTTTTATAAAAATTAAGGAGGTGATTTTTACAAATGCAAAAGATGTGTTATGAAGTTTAAAATTTTTGTTTAGTTTTAATGCAGCATTAAAGACAAATATATACGGATATTTTTGGAAAAGTTTCAGGTTTAGACTAGAGCTCTAGATACCCGGGTATCGAGCAATGCGAGTAGCTCGGTACTCGCTCGAAACTCGTTCATTGCTCAACTGCTCAAATGTTTGTTCAAAATTTTCGAGTTTTTGAACAATTTCATAAACAAAAGAAAATTTGTAAATTGTATTTGTCAGCAGCTGCTTTCTAATTCATGTTAAATAAATTATATTATTAAATACCAATGTAACAATCTTTGCATTATATATCAATAATTTGAAAAATTTTAAAAGTTGCTACCAAAAATGTCAATATAATAAAAAAAACATTGCTCAAATTACTCGAAAAAACTCGAATTGCTCGAGCTCATGCTCGAAAATTTTCGAGTAATGAGCATTGAACAAGTGTGCGAGTACTCGCTGCTCATATACCCGGGCTGTTTGAAAATGTGCGAACAAAATCGAGAGCTCTAGTTTAGACAACAAGTAGTTCTAAAGTTATAACAATATTATGATTACACCCACGAGCGGTCGCTCGCCTCTAGATGACAAATATTTTTACTGTGCACTTGTACAAGTAATTTTGGAAGTAATATTAAGTGAAATGTTGAAATGCATGAATTCAGTGTTATATAACTATTACTAAACTTAATAGACATACTTACATACATACATACATACATACATAGTAAATATGCACGTAACTCCATACATAGTCAAAATAGTTATTCGTACAGTGATTGTTTCACAATATTCGCAATATTTTTAATAATGACACTGGTCGACGGCCAAAATTTACCAGAGACGCCGTTATGAAATTCGTATGTAAAATCACCCCCTGATTCCGAAAATCAAGGTTATTTTTAATTTTATGGTACCGTTTTTGAGATATTTGCAATTTACCGTTTTTGCAAAAAAATCAAAAATTGGGTCCACTTAATCATATATATCTCAAGAACGAATTAAGCAATTCCAAAACGGTTTGAAGCTTTTAAAAGGTAATAAAATTCTATAAGCTGTGCATACAACACTTTTTGCTAGGCCCTGTAGATTCAAAGATAACGAACAATCATTACCGATTTTTTCAATTTTTTTTGTAAAAATATAAAAAAAATTGTACTTTGCGGGGAAGGATCTCGAAAACCTTTTAT
>NW_023480893.1:0-2085 GCF_013731165.1 Rhagoletis pomonella | reverse complement strand
GAGACAAGTTTGAGGACACATACGAGAGAAATGCGAAAGTATGTACACAGATAGTTTTATGCATTCATACTAACAAAACTTATAAATGAAATGAATGTATGCATATGGCATAGATATAGTTTGCCGAGGCAAACAATTGAAAGCGAAGTCTACTTACGCAAACTTAAAATGGGCTGAGTCAGGCGTTTTGGAATGATTGCATTAACAAGCGATGAACTACTGAACGAGTGCAATATGTGCCGACTATAAAACGAATGTGCACGAACATAATAATCGTTTTTTCGGCGCGTCGCTATAGTGCAGCAACGCCTCGACTTCCGTTGCCGCACACACCAGCTGCAGCTATTTTCCGGCCTACCTAAGTGTGTACTGGGCAAAATTTGTTGACCTGGAATCCTTGAGGCTGCAGCAATGGCGACATAAACTGCTGTTGTTGTGGGTTGTTGACATAGGGAGGCGATTGAGAGAGATTAATAAAGAAAGGAGGGGGAACGTCGAGGAAAAAAGGCGTAGAAGTAGAAAAAGAAAATCGCAGGATGTAAAGGAGGGGGCTGTAGATGTTGGAAGGGGACCATCACCGATGTGGGTAAGATAAAAACCAATAAGTAAATGAGCAGTAGAAAGATACAAGGTGGTTTGGTATCAGTACGTATATTTGCAGTAAAGCGTTAGTGTTGGTGTGAAAACCGCTTAGCTGACTGCATTAATGCAACTCTGTGTCTACTGACTTCTGACAGATGAACGCAATGACCTAATTATGCTATAAACAGAACACATACCTATTTATTTAGCATATTATGTGTACATAAATAGAAAAAATCCTTATATCCAATATAGAGAATATTTGCTGTCTTATCTAAAGGCGCACAAATCACATGGCGAAGAAATAAGCTTAGGACTATACAGAACTACGAAATTTCTATGTCTACAATGATAAAATTCACAGTAAACTGAAGAGCATAACTGAGGCCCCACAAAATTTTTCACTAGGCTAAACATATTAGAAGACTTTTAAACATAGAGAAAGAAAGTATAACCCTTTCATACATTTGACAGTAAGCTAACTTGGCGGCGCAATGCGGAAGAGCGTAGCAAGAAAGCTATAGCTGCCGCATAAATCAGCCTAAAGCCCCACATTGTGACTGGATGTACGATTATGCATCCCGATTTGTTCTGCGGCATTAGGTTTTGGTAGCCGCATGTAGATAAATCTACATTAAAAAAACCAGCTAGTAAAAGTTCAAAGGTGGCGTGCATGATGATCACGGGAGCTTTACTGTCAACGCCGACTAAAACCCTAGACTTGCGTAACTTTCTACGTATGAATTTATATCGTAGCAGCAGTACCAGGTGCCCGGCCAACACAGTTTCGCTTATTAGACTGAGGAATCATTTCCAGACAAGAATCTCCTCATGGGGTGAATGGGAGAGGATTCAGTCTTAATCTCGTACTCCGATTCAGCAGCCTTCTACACTGATATCTCCAAGATCTCATAGATCTTTACAGCGTTTTTACAGCTGATCTAACAGCAATAAACAAGCTGTACGATGACTGATGGATTCTCATTTTAATTTGCCTGCAGTAGCTATCATTTCTGATATCCTGGTAAATGTGACAAATCTACATCGAAGTTTTTTAATGGAATGTAAACTTACTCTAAATCAGCTGGCCAGGACTTATGTCACTCATGTTGGATGGTTACAAGGAAATAAAGATGTCCCGGACAACAGTGTTGCAGATGATCTAGCAAGGAAAGAAACCTTACTGTCTGCAATCAGCACCGCTCATAGCGGGCATTCCTCCATCTTCTTGGAAATCCAGGCTGGAGAATAACTTTATCGAAATAATAAATACAAGATCGTCTGCGGATCCCATTTGCTGGATAGCTAAACACATGTGGTCTAAGTTAAAGTAGATCTCCTCATCTCCTCCCCTTGTAGCGACCGCTGTTCCGACTTGTAACTGGATTTCTCACCGGGCACTGCCTTATGAGCATCCACACTAAGACGCCGTGTCCACCGCAATTATTTGCGTGGAATGTGGAGGATGGTTCCGTGCGCAGAAGTGGAAAACTTTTGACTGCC
>NW_023480892.1:0-2085 GCF_013731165.1 Rhagoletis pomonella | reverse complement strand
ATTGAATAAACAGCTGGTTGAACAGCCCTCCGAGAGAAACACATAACTTTACATTTTTGAAGGTTTAGTGGCATATAGTTTGTATTACACCAACTAACCACGTTGTTCAGATCCGCTTGTAACAAAGACCTTTCTTCGACAGAGGACAATGTTTTAAAAAGTTTCACATCATCGGCATACATTAAAATTTTTGAATGTTTTATTATAGAAGAAATATCATTAATGAATATCAGGGACAGAATCGGACCAAGCTGGCTTCCCTGAGGAACTCCTGAAGAAACTTTAATGATGTTGGAAGAACAATTATTAACAACTAGCTTATACCCGCATAGTTTAAAACTATGAAATTATAAAATCTCGTCTGCGCGCTAGGCATACGAAAGATATCAATCCCTCTAAGTTTACCTTAAAATGGTTCCAGGTATACGACGCGTAAACATGTAACCTTCTTGGAAGTGCCACGGCGGGTTCTAATATTTCCAACTTAAAGTTAGTAACCTGGCCTTGATAAAATACCACTTCTCATTACTGTAGCAAATGCCTCAAGAGAGCTTTAGATTATAAGGCCGAACCCGGCTCTCCCTTTTCCATTAAATTAAATTTTTTCTATCAGTACGGCACTTATAAAATAAACCTCCATAACAAATTTAAAATAATTCCAAAGATGTTCTATCCTTCCAGAGATATGTATTAAGAAATGTTTAGTATGTATGGGAGGCGACATGCCTCCTTTTTTAATAACTCACATTTTTTCCATGAGCAATTGAAACATTTTGTATACACAACTCCATACCAAGTTCCAGTATTCTTCCACAAACACTTCCAGGGATATGTGGCAAGAAAAAGTCAATTTGCACAGAAAGTGCCACGCCCCTTTTTCTTATAACCCTAATCTTCTTTCATGAATTTAGAATTGATTGTACATACCCCAGTACCAAGTGCAGTACTCTACCATGAACCCCTCTTGAGATATGCAGTATAAAAGTAAATTTGTACGGGAGGTACCATGCCCCCTTTTCGAATAACGCAAATTTTTCTCCATGAGTATGGAATTAATTTTGTATACACATCTCGGTGCCAAGCTCCCGTCCTCTGCAATAAACACCTCCAGAGATATGCGGCATAGAAAAATCAATTTGCATGGGAGTTGCCACACCACCTTTTCCAATAACTCCCATTTTTCTCCATGAGTATGGTATTAGTTTCACATACATACATATGTATTTCCTTACCAAGCTTGAGTGCTTTACCCCAAACATTTGAAGAGATATGCAATATGAAACTTTCAGTCAGTATGGGAGGTGCTACGCCTCTTTTCCAAAAACGTCCATTTTTCTCCGTCAGTATGAACATGATTTCACACAGTGTTGGCAAACTGTTAATCTGACTAACGATTAAAAATTAACGAGTAAAATGTTAATCGCGTTTGACGATTAAAATTAATTAGTCGTAATCAACTGTACGATTAATGATAACATTTTTTTAATCGTTGATCGCTGGCTGCGGTTACGTTTAATTAATTTAAAACATTAATCGTTAATCCAATTAAAAATAAAATCTGATTAATTTGTCTAGTTTGTCCGAGTTTGAAACCAAACACCAGTTATAGAAATTATTTTGTGTTTTACGCTTATAAAAACAACATAATATAAAAAAATTATAATTATTGTTTTTAGTAATACATAAACTGGGAACTTTTACAAACCTAGCTTGTAAAGCGTTTGTTGGTATATATCTTAATGAAAATGCACACCAAATTGCTTAGATGGATAAGGAAACCCGACTTAGCCATACCGGATTAACTTGGTTTGTGTGCACAGGGAAATTCCAGCATAACTTAATTAATCACCAAACCTACTTGATCGAATTAAGAGTTAATGATTAAAAATAAATTTTTTAATCGCGGTTACGATTAACTGTTCAGATTAAAATTAATCATGATTAACTGTAATCAGATTGAATTTAATCGAATTAACTAACTGATTAAAACATCAATCGATTAATATCACTATACCAAGTTTCAGTTCTCTCCCACAAATACTTCCAGAGATATGTATGTAATATGAAAATTCCAATTTGCATGGG
>NW_023480891.1:518-2086 GCF_013731165.1 Rhagoletis pomonella | reverse complement strand
AAATATAGGCCAAAAACGGAGAATTTTCAAAATTTTTAGAAAAGAATTTGGCCGCTATACTCAGATTTTTGAATCGTGAAATTTTTTTTCTCGAGAACACGAATTGATCTAGTAAAACTAAGTAGGAGGCATTATTGGTATGGTCAACAGCTATCAAACCTGATATATGCGCACAAGAAGCCCATTTGAAAGAGGGGGACAAAATATCACACGTAAATTAATTCCTCTATTTGGCCTGAACAATATAAGGGAAACATTTCAAATTCACAAGGGATAATTTTCTTAGTGATGCGGCTTATAAAAGGAGTTATATATGCCATACTGTTCTAGCTGGGTATTATCAGCTCAAAAATTTTAAGCAAATTATCATATTCCTGTGAATAAAAACGCGCCTTATTTTATTATTTTAATTATCTACAACTTTATGAGACTACCAAGCCATATATATACCTATTCAGATAATCGGAACGCTGTTGAGATTTTAGTACTTTTTCAACTAAAGGGCTTTTTTTCTTCCCGTTTTTCTTGTACTTCCAAAATACAATATTGACCTAAGGTAGTTCGATTTCGGGCTGTCACAACGTACAACACCTTTCATTATTGCATCATGGTGACAGCTCATGTCGACAGCTCCCTTACAAAAGGTTGTAATATGGAAGCACGAGAGAAACGGGAAGAAAAAAAGCCCGCTTTGCGAAGTAGTTCGAAATTTGGTACTATTTTTCATATAAAATTTTGCATATAAATAGTTACAAACGGTATATTATGATAAGCTAAATTCGCGAAAGTAGTATATATAACGTAGTACTTATGCAATAAATGGTAATTTAGTTTATTAAACACAATGTCCTATAATTATAGTCAAACTTCCAAAACCAAAAAATTAGTGGTGACCCCGAGTCGTTACATGACGGAATCGACAAAAGGGCGCATCGACGGATGGGGAGAATATTTCATCGAACAAAATGCCAACTAAAGATGTGGAGCTTGCATCGCAATGCAAGCTGCGACCGTTCTGAACTGAGATGCCAGACAAATGGTTTCTACAAATTGAGGCCACCTTTCAGTCGTACAAGACCACATCTTATGTCGGTAAATATAATCTGGTCCTCTCAGCAATTAGCAGCGATGCTTTAAAGGAAGCTGCGGATGTTTTAAAAACCTTACCAACTCAAGACCGATATATTAACCTCAAAAGTCAACTACTGTCACGTTTTACTGATTCAGCCGACCCACATAGGGTATTTGGCTGATTTAGGCATATTTTTATCGCTACAAACATCAAATATAGTTTTAGTTATCGAATAAAACATTCACTATAACTACCCTGTTACTAATAGAAAATTCAATCGTAGTGAAATCTTATTTATTGTCAATATTATTGTGGCTTATTAACATTTGTTTCCATATTGTTATTGAGCTTTGTAGCACTATTATGTTTTTAGGGAAAAGGGAAAAAGCAACAAAGTCTTAGCGGTAGAAGTTACCAAAAAAACAGTTATATCGTTGGAAAAGCAGGGCCAGTGGCAGTGAACCACAGACGGGATTGCAGCAGCAAAAATCACTGG
>NW_023480891.1:0-508 GCF_013731165.1 Rhagoletis pomonella | reverse complement strand
TAGTGGTGGTCCACATTCTTTGCAGTATTCAACGCTCTCATCATCAGGTCACGCAAGTTTGCCGTTGCGCGTTGGTTCGCCTAATCAACAACTACAACAACAATCGGCATACAGCAAGAATGATAGAATACAAGATTGCGCCAATCCACGATCCAGAAAATAAAGGTCGCGCCATTCGCGGACCGCTAACCCTCTCTTCGTCGATTTGACAGCATCCACCCATTCGCTGACGTCACACAATTCTTTTGTTTACATTTTCTGGTTCGTGACGTTTTAGGTTATTTCAACTTTACAAATTTACAAATTCGGAAGACTTTGAGCGTTGTTTTGTTTTTTGTGAAAACTGATAAAAAAAGTTATAAATTAAAGAAAAAAATGAGGTGTGCAGTGGTTAATTGTGCTAGTGTAAGTGCCAAAGGATCTGGGTGCGCTTTTTTTACTTTTCCGGCCGACATTGAGTTGGTGGAAAAGTGGATCCAGTTCTGCCGGAGACCAACGATTTTCAACG
>NW_023480890.1:0-2086 GCF_013731165.1 Rhagoletis pomonella | reverse complement strand
TTGACAGCTACTGCCGTTTGTTTACTCGATCTACTCGATACATAAATAGATTGTTCGATTTTGCGATTCTCACTGCGAGGTGGTGTTCACCTTCTAATATTTTATTAAAATATCTACATTTCAGAGAAATTCTTTAAACCATTATTTTCTATTTTTTTTATCATTTCAATTTTTTTTACATTTTTTATATTTTTATATACATATTCATTTCATCTTGTGGGGGCCCTCCAAATGTGGGGGCCCCAGGCCGCGGCCCCGTCGGCCCTGCTGTTAATCCGGGCCTGCATATGAGGCATTCACAACGGTGTCGTAAGTGTCGTATTGTTGTATGTCGTAAACTTTAAAAGCTTAAATAAATGTTTAGAGAACTTGAAACCACAACCAGCTATTTTTTAATACTGCCAAAAATTCATAATATGACTTTGATGGTACTTTGCGAACCTCCTTAATATATTTTTTAGGCATTTAAAGTTCACGACATACAAGAATACGACACTTACGACACCGCTGTGAATACTTCAATTGCATCCGCATGTCGATGTAAAAAATCAGACACGTTTTCTAAAAAAAATTAAAAAAATTGAGTTTCTGTCGAATTAAATAAACCAAATCGCCCAAAAGAAGGTGACACTGGCGACAAATTAAAGTGCGCAGTTTGTTCTAATAATATTCGCATTTATTTTCATGAACAATTTTTTGCATTAATTATTTATGAAAAGTTCATTTATATTTATATGAGACATTCTTTTCCATTTCGGACACCAAATTTGGTGTCACACTTTCGATTGGCTTCAAATTTTTTTTATGGGTTCTATACACGAAATAAGCTAACACCGGTTCGAGGATTTTTTTTTGTCGCTTTTTCTTTGGAGATATGATCTGTCAAACTTTGAATTTTTTCCTGATTCTGACTAATCATGTACTCTTTCAAATCGTTACATCTCGGGTTCTGCCCATCGTAGAGACTTCATCTTAACATCGTTTTAAAGCTAAAGAAATGGGCTTAATATTTCTATACATAAGATGGACAAGATTGTCCAAAAGCTAAGTTAGCCATTAACAGTTGAACTTTTTGAAGTTGATTTGCATAGTGAGGACCAGTAATTAGGGATTTAAAATTATACCATCGTAATCCTCGTTTAATTCTCTACAAAAACCGTGGTTCAAAAAAATTGGGGTTTTTCAATAACTATTTTTAAAATATTTTTCTTTATGGTGAGTTTATGGTGGTTTATTTTGTGAGAATCAACAATTTTTTGTAATTTGTTTTCCAAAACTTATGTTGAGATATATTTAGTAAGGTGTTAAACATCAAGTTTTTGCAAGAATTTAAATTTAATTGCAGATTCCCATTGAACGCCTATCCATGTATAATATTTGTATGGCAAGATTTTTCTTTAAGGCGACAAAACCCTAGGCAATTTAGGACTTAAGTTTGCAAAACGCAGATTTTATTGCGGACTTCGGCAGAATATCGCTTCGTTAACAACATTTGTTCCACAACTTTTTTAATCAAAGAATATTCTAGAAATGGGCGTGGCTATATTAAAACCAAAGTTCAAAAATTGAGACTTTATTGTGGATTTCGCAGGAATATCTATATGGATTGAAAAAGTTGTGGAACAAATATTGTTAACGAAGCGATATTCTGCCGAAATCCGCAATAAAACCTGCGTTTTGCTTATTTTAGTCCTGGAATTGCCACGCCCATTTCTAGGGGTTTGTCGGCTTAAAGAAAAATCTTGCCGTACAAATGTAATACCTGGGTTAGGTTTTCTATCGGAATCCCGAATAAAATTTAAATTCTTTCAAAAACTCGATGTTTAACACCTTACTAAATATATCTTAACATAAGTTTTCGAAAAAAATTGCAAAAAATTTTGATTCTCACAAAATAGACCATCTCGTCATAAAGAAAAATACTTTAAAAATAGTTCTTGAAAAACGCCAATTTTTTTGAACCACGTTTTTTATAGAGAATTAAACAAGGATTACGTTAAATCCTTAATTTACTGGTCTTCACTATGCAAATTAACTTCAAAACGTTCAACTGTTAATAGCTAACTTAGCTTTAGGACAACCTTGG
>NW_023480889.1:0-2086 GCF_013731165.1 Rhagoletis pomonella | reverse complement strand
TGGATTTTTATGAAATTTACGCATAATTTCGGTACACTATAAAATTAAAATAAAGTTAAAAAAAATATTTTCACAAAAAATAATAAAAAAATTGTTTATGAAAATTCAATTTCTTATTTACGCGTCCCAAGATAGCGTAGTAGCGCAGAATATGCATGGCTCAGCACGCTCGCACAAACGTCCCAATAACTCGTTACCTAATAGTTTACAATAATTTTTTTTTACTTAAAGGTGAATTTATATGAAAACTCTGTAATCTTAATAAACTCAATGCCAAAGAGAAGTGAATAAAAAAATATTGGAATTTTTACTAACTTTTATGAAAATTTATTTCTTTTCTTTTTTGCATTAACTTTATTTTCATTTAAAGTGTATGTTTTTACGGAAAACATGTGTAAGTCTCATAAAAATGGAAGCAGAACAGCACGAAATACCATACATTTTATAAAATTAATATTAAAATTCAAAATGGGGTAAATTCTAATTTTTTTGTTATTTTTTTTTATATTTTTAGGGATTTTTTTTTATATATAGGACAAAAAATCCACAAAAACCGGTAAACCATTTGAGAATTATATTTCTTACGTATTATAGCACAACACAGTGTTTTTTTTTTTATTAACTGAACCAATATGAGACATACTTTTTCATATCGGCCGCCAAATTTGCAGTCACACTTTCGATTGGCTCCAAAATTTTTTATGGGTTCTATACATGAAATAAGCTAACACGTGTTCGAGGATTTTTTTTTCAGTTGTGGAACAAATGTCCTGCAATTGCCACGCCGATTTCTAGGGGTTTGTCGCCTTAAAAAAAATGTTGTTGTACAAATATTATATCTTAATAAGTATTATATTGGAATCCGCATTAGAATTTTAATTTTTGCAAAAACCCGATATTTAGCACTTTGCTAAATATATCTCATCATAAATTTTCGAAAACAAATTACAAAAAATTATTAACTCTCACAAAAAAACTATCTCGTCATAAAACAAAAAAATGATTTTAGAAATGGTTCTTGAAAAATGTTCAGTTTTTTCAAACTTTTTTTTTTAGAGATTAAACAAGGATTAAGATGGTATAATTTTAAATCCCTAAATTACTAGTCTTCACTATGCAAATCAACTTAAAAAAAAACAACTGTGAGGAAATCACATACCATGGTAGCGAAGATGCCCCTTGTGGTGTCACTGACGAAGACATTCAAGAAAGTTGTTTTTTTCCCCATATGAAATACATCGAAAGCTTTAAGCGCTTTGAGCGACCTCTAAATATTTTTTGCTTTCAAAATAAAAAATAGAGGTGTATTTTTTGGGTATAGAACAATCCTAGGGGGTGGGAGACTTTACCTTTTCACATGCATTTTTTGAACACCCTAATGTACAGTGAACATAATCTTGAATGTGAAGCTACTAAGTTATTACTGGTTTAATAACTAGAAATATTTAATACTTTAATATCACTCAAAGTTTATATCCCAGTGAAATATTTAGCCAAGTGAAAGTCAATTTTCCTGTCGTGATAAATATGTCATATCCATACCAATAAAACAAATATTCGCACATTCACCGTTTCTCCTTCGGTATGTGGGTGTTTATTCGGCTGCAGCTGAAGCTTCTGGAAAGTAGAGCAGGAGGCTTAAAAAGAAAATAATAATAATAAAAAGTAAACAAATAGGTAAGCATTCCATAAAAACAAAACTAACAACCGAGCTACAAAAACAACAAATCGTTTGCCCAATTGTACTGTAACTACAGCTATGTATTGTAACGGAAAAAAAAAACAAAATTAATTTCTATTTTCCGGTTCGTTTGACATAACCGGCATACAGTTGGCACTTAGTTGAGGTTAGTTTCTATTGAGATATATATTTTACGTAAGCTTAACTCGATCGTTGCAGCAGCAGAAAATGCATTTGTTCACTGCCTTTGCTGCTGACAGTTACAATGTTGTTATACTAAAATTGTGCATTGGTTCGCACACATGCAATTACACATGCCGCATACATGCATAGCATATACTGTTTGTTTATATGTATGTCGTGCATTCCATGTCAACCGGGCCACCTAAATATCTCAAAAACGGG
>NW_023480888.1:0-2086 GCF_013731165.1 Rhagoletis pomonella | reverse complement strand
CAGGAAAATTTTAAATTTCTTCTACAGAATTCACTTCAAATCCATCTTCCATATTATCAAGATCCTTATCCCCTTTGAATGGCAATCTCGATAATGCTCAACATTTCTTTGAAAAATATTTCTACAAATTCGATTCAACTTAACGTATGGTTTATAAAAGGATGTTATTAAGCTCCGCTAATGCATGGTTTAGTTATAGTTACCAAATCTTAGTTGAGGCAACCGCGATTTGGTTTGAGAGCGGAAAATATTCATGCTTGTGTTTCAATGTCAACGAACATTTTATTACCAACTGCAATTTTGTGCCATACTTTGAAGCTCTGTGACCCATTGTTTATAAGACTCCCCTTCACGCTTCTGTCTTTTGTAAAATCATGCCTTGTCTCAATAATGTGTGTCTTTGTTTTGAAATGTACTTCGAATTACATGCTTGCCAACCAACTTTTGCAGTAGCCTGAATGCATCGTCTCCTATTCATGATAGTAAAAACGACCATTTCTTCTCCACATCTTCTAAGCCATAAGCCTTGAAATGCTCATCCAATTGCGTTTTGTAAGATGTAAAATTGCGCTTCTCCTCATCAAAACTATGAAACCTTGGTACTGCTGCCGAAAATGCTGCACTCGAACCGCCCGAGGGCTTCCTTCATGACGATTCGTCCTTTGTTCAAAAAATTGCTGCTGCTGAGCCAACATTGGCTGTGACCATTCCTGTTGCCTCGCCAACAGACTCGCAAGAAAATTTTAACTCTCGTCGCCAATTAAAAGATCTTTATTAAATGAATTCAGTTTATCAATTAATATTTTCAAGAAAGTTTTCTACAACAACATTTCCATTATGAAGTAAACAAATTTATACCAAAAGAACAAGTATATAATAAAGTAGATATAACACCCTCTTAGGGCTTCCCATCCCAGTTCAAAGTTGTCATCACTTAAGGGGAATTGTTTGACTATTTGGCCGGCTCTGTCTTGCTTTTTGTACCGGAGGAACCAATTTCTGGGCATTATTTGGTTTTGGATGGTCAATGTAGCCCGCGGTGAACATGTCACGGAAGGACGGTCATTGTTCATAGCCCCCGTAAGGGTTGAGTCAAATCCTGTATGATTTAAAATCCGCTTTAAATTAACAAATATATTTGATTTGTGATTTGGTTTGTTGACCATATAAAAGATAAGTTTTATTTGTGATTTGCTTTGTCAACCAAATGAAAGATAAAGTTTTATTTGAGCTTTGATTCGTTACCCAAATAAAAAATAAATTTTATTTGTAATTTGATTCGTCAGCCAAATCAGAAATCAAATTGATTTGTCATTTGAATCGCCCTTCAAAGAGCAAATCATTTGAATTGTGATTTTTCAACTAAATAACACTCTTTTATGCAACGCAACTACTTCGAGATTTTTGGGACTAATTCGGAATTTTCGGGAATATTTCCAAATTTTCGAGACTTTTTCGGGATTTTGGGGTAATTCCGTATTGTTGGGACTATTTCGGATTTCGAAGATTTTCGGGGTTATTTGGGGATCTTCGGGATTTGTGTGACCAATTCGGAATTTTTGCGACTATTTCGGGTTTTTCGAGACTACTTCGGGATTTTCAGGGTCCTCGGGACTATATCGGGATCTTTGGGACTACTTCGGGATTTTTGGGCTATTTCGGAATTTTTGGGACTATTTTGGTATTTTTGGGACAACTACGAGACTTTCGGGGTTCTCGCGAGTATACCGGGATCTTCAAGACTACTTCGCGATTTTTGGAACTAATTCGGAATTTTTGGGAGTCTCAGGTTTTTCGAGACTTTTTCGGGATTTTGGGACTAGTTTGGTATTTCGGGATTTTGGAGACTTTCTCGGGATTCTCGAGACTACTTCGAAATTTTCGGGGTTCTCGGTATTATATCGGGATCTTCGGGACTACTTTGGGATTTTTGCGACTATTTCGGGTTTTTCGACACCACTTCAAGATTTTCAGGATTATTGGGCTATTTCGGAATATTTGGGACACTTTCGAGATTTTCGGGGTTCTCAGGAATATACCAGGAAAATTTTAAATTTCTTCTACAGAATTCACTTCAAATCCATCT
>NW_023480887.1:0-2086 GCF_013731165.1 Rhagoletis pomonella | reverse complement strand
TGCTCTTGTTACCGTCAAATGACATGCTAAATAGTACAAAGGTACATTATTACCTGCTCCTGACATTATTTTGTGTTACTTACCGGAATTCGGACTAGAGTCTATAACAAGGGCTATATCTATCAATATTTTTTGTGAAGCATGGATTCACGTGAAATAAAATATACATGAGTCGTTTGAAGAGAAATTTATTCATTTATTGATAAAATATGCTCAAATTGGCGACCTTCTACTCTAATACAAGCTCGGCACCTTTTAAGAAAAGACGCTTTTAGAGATCTTAAACTCAATTGGGCTATCTCAGCAGCAGCTCCATTTATTTGTTCCCGCAAATGCTCTTCGTTTTGAATTGTTTTTGAATAAATTTTGTCCTTAAGACAGCCCCAGTAGAAAAAATCTAATGGATTCAGGTCTGGCGTAGGGATGCAAATTTTGGGGAGTAACATCGATACATCGATGTTTCGATGCATCGGACAAATGAACATCGATGCTGAAATACATCACCAGAAAACATCGATATATAGATGGTTTCCGATGTTTCCAAATTTGTTAGGTTGTAGTCACATTGAAAGGAAAATTTAATACTTTTCAATCCATACTCTTTGTAATTCAATTAGAAAAATAGTTACATATGGATGTATTTCCCTGTATTTCTTTACTATTCCTTTGCCCTTCCTATAAATATAATAAAAATGCAATGTCAAAATATTTTAGGAGCATAATGGGTAAGTTGAATTCAAGTCTGATAGGGCTTTCGCACGAGGCGATTTTTCAGGCAACTTTTAGTTGAAAGCAAAAATCGCCTCGTCCGAACGGCCTTTCAACTAATCCCTTTCAACAAAGTTGGTCGCCAGCCAACTTTCAGCTCGTTCAACTTTTTTTCCTTGCAACCCTGTGTTTGTTTACATTCTGTATCAGTGTTGGGAAATTAAATTGTTCCTTCAGTACGAAATCTATACAAAAAATGTACTTTTCGGCTATAAATTGTATACACTTTTTAATTCGCTCATATATTTTCTTAGTACATTCCCTTCAAGACCAATGAATTTATGGTATTCATGAGAAAGTTTTATTGTTTATGTACATACGTTTACGTAGTTTACACTTTTACAAATTGATTCCACGTGCACATGTACTGCATTTAACGCAAATATGTATGCACACATTTTCAGGTATACATCTTAACAAAAAGCATATTTAAGTTATTATTAATGGATAAAAGAGACATTTTCCTTTGGATTCAGTACTAAAATTTGACATTTTAATAGCATTTCAAGTGCTTATCAAAACTTTACGACAAGATTTGACCATTTATCTTAATAGTATTCAATTTTAATTATTTTTTGTAAAAATACGGTTTATATTTTAAGAAAAGCTGTACAAATTCAAGGTTCAAACTTTGTGCAACATTAAAAAAAACCAACACACTTTCGTAAAAATTTCGAGCTTTTTAATTCGATTTCCTAGATTTATTTTGAGCGTGCGGTTTTTTAGCCCATTAAATTTTAATATAACTAAGTTTTTTAAGATTTCTTTGATGAAGGTGTTGCTAGTTTTCTCCATATAAAAAAATCGTCGGACACACTTCTTATGGAAGAAAATGGCTGACATCGTCGACAAAAAAAATGCCAAGTTCAACGGTGAGTCCCAGCTACTTTAAACTTGAACTTTATTATACTAAAATTGAATGGGCTAAAAACTAAAGAATATTAATAAAGCTCGAAATTTTTACGACAGTATGTTGGTTTTTGGATGTTTCGCAAAGATTTAATCTTAGGTTTGTACAGTTTTTCTTAAAGAATACATTATATTTTATAAACAGATAATTAAAATTAAAGAATAATAAAATAAATAGTAAAATCTTGTCAATATGTGAGTGCCGTAAAGTTATTATATTTACGAAAATCTCTTCTTATAACTAACGAACACTTTGTTTCTATATGACGCTGACTTCGACATTTTGTTTTAATAAAACTTAGTATCGAAAAGTTTCTTTAAAAATTTGACTAGGCTATATTATACTGGTTCGTTGAAGCCATTTTTCAAAACTTACAAAGGTAAATACGAACAGGCGAACCAAAGAGAA
>NW_023480886.1:0-2086 GCF_013731165.1 Rhagoletis pomonella | reverse complement strand
TTTTTAGTGTTACTCCCTCGCTCTGAGCGAATTTTTATTTTTTGATAGATTTAGTCCGAGGAATACGGGATCAGACCTAGTACTAAATACTGACAAGAATTTGTAGTGTTACCATTGCGTTTGCTTCGTAAAAAGCTCCAATTCTTGGTGGAATTATACCAGGTGAAGTAATTACCGCAGAACTCCACAGGTAAACACCGATGGCCTACCAACTGCCATTTTGACGAGCAATATGATTGCAAATTTTTGTGTGTGGGCACTTTGATGTCTTGAAATAAGCATTTGTCGCATGACGCCACCAGACATCATTCTCTCAATTTCAAAAACTTGCTGAATAATTTGCTAAAACGTAATCATAAATAATCCAATAGGGAACATATTTTTATTTTTATTTAATATCAAAATTTCATTGGTGTTACCACCAGCACGCTTTCTTTCAAATGAAAATATGGCTGTCAAATTTTCAAATTGCCTGCAATAGATGTCAAGCAATAAGCGCTGACATATATTGCATTCCATGAGAAATAGGCTGTCTCCAATGGAAATATATTTGGTGACATGATTATTACGACATCAGTGTTTTCCTGTGGAGACAGGGCCTTAAGCTGAAATTAGTCCAGAACGCAGAACTTATACTTAAACGCAGTCTGTATACGCAGAAATTTTGTCGATTACTGGAGCCCGCAGTGAATACGCAGAAATCAGCTGTTTTCGGATGCTGATATACATACATGCATATGTGTACACTAATCATTTACAAGCAACAATAGTAAGAATATGGACGCAGATAGAAACATCGAGACATTGTTTTTAAATTTATGTGAATTATATAAACTATATGAAGAATATGAAGAATATAAATCAAGAAAAGGACTGAGGAAGTATAAAATTCGCCCCATTAATCGAAACTGGTCCACCGGAGGATACCAACTCCAGGTATTCAAGCAAATAAAAACCCTGGAACCGGATCAGTTATTTTCTCACACAAGAATGCCGCCGAATGTTTTTGAGCTATTGCTAAAACTAGTCAGCAAGTCCTTGCGGAAACCAAGGCAGCGGATTGATCCTGAGGAAAGGCTCTCTTTGGTGTTGTTGTAAGTAAATATGATCGAAGTAAATGCTGAAAAAATTGATACTTATTAGAGGTTTAATTTGTAGATACTTATCACAAGGAGCATCCATGAAGAGTATTGCGTGGAGTTACAAATTAGGTATAACGACAGTGCGAAATATAATTCTGGAAACGTGTGAGGTGATATGGCAAATACTTTCGCCCATATACATGAGCGAACCTACTGAATCTCAATATAAAGATATTGCTGACGATTTTTTTAATATGTGGAATATACCGAATTGCGTTGGCGCAATTGATGGAAAACACATTGCTATTAAGTGTCCACCCAATTCAAATTCAATGTTCTTCAATTACAAAAAGTTCTTTAGCATTGTTTTGATGGCAGTATGTGATGCTAAATACACTTTTACTGCGGTGAGCATCGGAAGTTATGGCAGTCATAGCGACGGAGGTATAAGCTATAGAGTAAACTAATGAAATATAGACTTTTATTGGCATATTTTTTGTATTCTCAGGAATATTTCAAGTGTCCCCGTTTGGACAAGCACTAATGGATAATACTCTTCCCTTGCCGCCACCTAAACCATTGTCCATTGGGTCAACTGAACGTTTTCCCCATTTTTTTGTAGGAGATGCTGCCTTTCCGTTAAGGACTAATTTAATGCGCCCATACCCTGGATCGAGTTTGCCAAGAACCAAGCGAATTTTTAATTACCGCCTATCACGAGCACGTAGAGTGATAGAAAATAGCTTCGGTATATTAACGGCCCGATGGAGGATTCTAAGAAATACAATTGAATGCAATCCTACAAACTGCGAAAAAATTGTGCTGGCTTGCATAGCCTTACACAATTTTATTATGCTAAACGACTACGACCGATGGTATTGTCCAGACAATTATGTTGACCATGTAGAAGCAGACAACGTCGTCTACCCTGGAGATTGGCGTCGTGAAATAAGTAATACACGTACCTTACAATCCCTGAGATCTGCAATACGGAGAGGCCCTGC
>NW_023480885.1:0-2086 GCF_013731165.1 Rhagoletis pomonella | reverse complement strand
TTTATTTTATTTTATTTTATTTTATTTTATTTTATTTTATTTTATTTCCTTTTTGGTTTTTAAATTTTATTTGTTTTTCAGTTATCAATTCGTCGGAATACATATATGTTTTTATTTATTTCTTTTTTTTTTACATATGTTACCGCATAACCTTGGGCCACATTAACCGATTTCTATAATTCTTATTTAAAGGAAAGGTGTTACCTCAAAAGTGGTCCCATACTAATTTGGCTTAGATCCAATCATTGGATCTTGAAGAAATTAACGATAATCTTAAATTTTTATATGGGAACTAAAGTCGGTTGTGTTTTTTGCATAAAAATTACTTTTTTAACTTTTCAGCTCATTCACATTGTTTGGTAATTTTTTAATTATTCTATTCATACCTCACTCAGGCTCTACTTTGTATTCTATGTAAATAATTGCCCACTCAAAATCAAAATTGTTTTTACAGTATTACCAATTACGTAATGTAGCAACTTGTTACATATCTTCAAGGTGGTGTGGGTGTTAATCTCTATTATTGTTTGTTTATTATGTTTGTCTAACTCATATTGTATGTACATACATACGTATATACATATATGTAAGTAGGCATATCGGATGGCGAAAAATAAAAACACTACGAAAAAGGCAATAACCCATCAAGCAATTCGTTGCCTTTTTATAGAAAGGCACTAACATACATTTTTATTTCTTTATAGAGATTGAAAATGTAATAGCAACTTAAATTCTTTAGCTGAAAATTTCTTAAAAACGTAATTTTAATTGAGGATTTAAACTAAAAATAAATGAGAGTATTCAATAAGTTGTTTCTCGATCGACCTTTTTTCACTACACATCGCTCTGCAGAGACTCAATCCGCAACCTAATTTTCTTCAAGACAGGAAGCGCAAATGGGGTCCATGTATGTATATCGATCACTTTAAAATGTTTTTAGGCCATCAATTGGCGTTAGATACCCCACGCGGTTAGAGAATGGGCCTCATGCATAAAAAGTGAGCTCAAGCGCGCAAGAATTTGTACTGAAAATCGAGTCGCGAGCTTAAGCTCACTTTTTATGCATGAGTAGATGTGAATCTGACCAGTGTACTGAGGACCTGAATACTGCGAAAGAAGTGATAATTTAAAGAATTAAAAATGTATTAAAAATTAATAAAGCTGGCAGAAAGTTGACTAAATTTTATTTAAATAGAATCCACTAATAGCTCAAGCTAATATGCCAATGGGTACTAAATCGAGCTTATGACAGCTTGTCACATACTCTTAATCATCGTCTTACCAATAGTACGGGTGAAGAAACTTGACAATAACAGCTCGGTTGATTCTTAGGAAGTATTTTTTTTTTACTCTGAAGCAAATTGAGTGCGGACACGTTTTATACGATAAAAGTGTAGTGTGATAGGTAATATTTTTGATGCAGGTGTTAGCAATGATAACCCCGGAAATTACAGTGCCTTTTAAAGGCCAGTTTAAACTTAGATCACGTAAATTGCGTTCATATTTAAAACCTGGCTGACATTTGATTGGCTAATCCTAGTTTAAACAAGCTATCTCGAGCGTTTAGACTAAGTTTAAACCGCAGGTAGATTTAATGCCGAACTGTAAAACTGGCCGTTTACTGTTGTAAAACTTACAGAAATTGGATCAAGTTCAATGTTGTATGGAACTACATGGCCTTATATGAATATACATATGTAAATAAGTAAACTGTTGTGAAAAGAGATACAAAAACGATATATAAAAATACTTGAAGACATAAAAATTAAAATTGTTGGTCTGAAAATTTTATATGTATGTACTTATGTATTTCTGTAGGTATTCAACAGTATTAGTAATCTCTTTATACATACCAACACATCCATTCAATTAAGTTTGTTTTTCATTGTGTACATCTGAATATATAACTACGTGTATGTATGAAATCATGTTTGTATGGGTTTGTATATGTATAGAGTACAAGCCCCCTGCTCCAAATAAACAATAACATACATATATAGACATAAACACTTGTGTATATTATGAAAGACAATCTTCTGTACATTAATATTATACTTATATACATATATATCTATGTACATATAGT
>NW_023480884.1:0-2086 GCF_013731165.1 Rhagoletis pomonella | reverse complement strand
GGGGGTAGAATAAGACCCCCTGATTTCAAAAATACCCCCCTTTTTCTAGCAACCTTATAGTTTATTTATTTATTTATTTATTTATTTAGTCTACAGAAAAATGTTTTCTTACAGACAGTTGAGATAAAAAGATTTAGAATATTTAAGTATGTGTGATACATTACAGAGTGAAATAATTATAAATATTAACTTGTAAAGATAACAATGATATTCAATAGCAATTTGGGTAGCTGGCGAGGCCTTGTCTCCAGTCTACTTTTGTGTGCGGCGGGCGGAAAGACCTAGTTTCCGCTCCGCCCTGTTTACAGGCCGTTGATCATGGTCGGAAAGGCCGAGCTTCCGATCCATGTTCCCATAGTCGTTACTTTGTAAGTGAGGCAGGCGGAAAGTCCTAGTTTCCGCTCCACGCTATAGACGAACTGTTGGGCGAGGTCGGAAAGGCCGAGTTTCCGATCCCTGCTCCTATTGTCCTACGCGGTCGCGGAAATATACGAAGCCGTTACAATTGTACTAAGCAGTCATAGATATTGTGTAATTTTTTCGTTCACGGTTGCAGATATTAGTTTATTTAGTTAACTTGTTGAGCAATGTTTTCTTTATTACAAAAAGCGATTCAGATATGTCGATGCAATCATAATGCTTGTTAAAATCTTGGCATAAACACCGAAAAGCATCATGCATTTCAAAGTTTGATTTACAAATACTCAACACAATAGGTTTAAAATGTCTCGTGGGTCTTGTAGGAATACAAAAATTTATCTCACTCAGTAAAAAGGGACTACTGACCATCCCGTTCATTAATTTAATTAAAAAAAGAACACCAAGCATCTCTCTACGACTCTGAAGCGTCGGCAAATCTATAAGCTTCAGGCGATCCTTGTAGGGTGGGAGATTTTTAGACGAGTCCCAACATAAATTTTTGAGGGCAAATAACAGGAACTGTTTCTGCACTGATTCGAGCCTGTCACTATGAATTTGATAGCTAGGATTCCATACTATAGATGCATACTCCAAAATCGGTCTAACTAGAGAGGTAAAGAGAACTTTAGTGACATAAGGATCGTTGAACTCCTTGGCCCAGCGCTTAAGAAAAGCCAACAATCCTCTAGCCCTAATCACGCAGGAGTTTATGTGAGACTTGAATTCTAGTTTCGGATCCATAGTTACACCTAGGTCAATGAAATTGGTCAC
Organism: Rhagoletis pomonella; assembly: GCF_013731165.1. Taxonomy (NCBI): domain Eukaryota; kingdom Metazoa; phylum Arthropoda; class Insecta; order Diptera; family Tephritidae; genus Rhagoletis; species Rhagoletis pomonella. The sequence goes on along the minus strand of NW_023480884.1, from coordinate 895 downwards.
TTGCTCAACATTGTGGTCAGATATCATATACGAATTTGGATAGAACGATTTTCTAGAGAAGGTCATGAATTTACACTTTTTCAAATTTGCTTCACACCATTCGAAAATGCAGGTTAGGTCAGCTTGCAAATGCTCCCTATCTTCTGCAGTACTAATGTACTTAAAGAGCTTAACATCATCAGCGTACATTAAGCATTTCGAGTAATTCAACACCTTAGGAAGGTCATTTATAAATAAAATAAACAAGACGGGACCAATATGGCTGCCCTGAGGTACGCCGGATGTGACATGTATTGGCCGGGAGGTACAATTTTTAAAAATTACTCTTTGTTTCCTATCCACTAAGTAAGAAGAAAGCCAGCTGAGAAGAATAGGAGGGAAGCCAATTCGATCAAGTTTATATATAAGGGTTGAATGAGATACCTTGTCAAATGCCTTGCTGAAATCAGTGTAAATCACGTCCGTTCGAAGATTGTTTTTAAACCCATTAGACACATAAGTAGTGAATTCAAGAAGATTGGATACAGTTGATTTACCTTTGCAAAAACCGTGTTGCGATAGATCAATAGCAGAAGTAATAGAGTGAGATAGTTCTTCCGTAACGATTGCCTCAAAAACTTTAGCAATAGCACAAAGCTTCGCAATTCCTCTATAGTTTACGATGTTAGTCCTACTTCCATTTTTATAAAGTGGCAAGATAAACGAGTCCTTCCAGGAAGATGGGAAGACACCCTGTTTTAGGGAAGCATTAAAAATATTTGCCAGAGGCTTATACAAATACTCTGCACAACTTTTAAGAACACTTGTGGGTATACCGTCTGGGCCAGCTGTATATGAAATTTTCAAACAATTCAAATGAATGAGGACGTCCGCAGCAGATATCGATGGAATTCGG
>NW_023480883.1:0-2087 GCF_013731165.1 Rhagoletis pomonella | reverse complement strand
CTTACTGGAGGGCTGAAAATGTAAATGGCGAAATCGAAGTTTCATTTATCAGCGCAAAATCTAAATGCGCTCCAATGAAGCCACTAACAGTGCCTCGACTTGAACTCCAAGCGGGCGTATTGGGAACCCGCATATTGAGTTGCATACGCGATGAGCACTCGGTCGACTTTGAACGCTGTATTCTGTGGAGCGACTCAACTGCGGTTATTCGGTGGATAAGGAGTGAGCATAGGCGCTACAAACCATTTGTGCAACACAGAGTGGCCGAGATATTGGCTGCCACAAATGTTTCAAGTTGGAAGTGGCTACCTACAGCACTAAACGTTGCCGACGAAGCCACGCGAATGAACAATCGTCTGGAGCTTGGACCAACAGCCCGTTGGTCGCGTGGTCCACCATTCCTACAGCAACCGCAGCACACTTGGCCTACTGATGATCCTACTGTATGCAATACCGACGAGCCTGATGAAGAACTTCGCCCTAAACACGTTTTGGTAATCGTGAACCTTAATTTATTTGAATTTAAACGGTTTTCTACTTTCAACAAATTAGCAAGAGTCGCGGCCTGGGTTTTACGTTTCATAAATACTTGCCGCCGCAATATTCAGCAAGATCAATGTTTCGGCCTGACTGCACGAGAAATAGAGTTCGCCAAGGGAATACTATGCCGACTCGTTCAACGCGAAGCATTCGCTACAGAGATCCAGCAGATTGAGAGCAATCAAAACATCGCACGCACTAGCACGCTTCTACAGCTCTCGCCGTATATAGACGAGGAAGGCATTCTCCGCGTAAAAGGTCGCATAGATAATGCCAGTTGGCTTCCGATAAGTTCGAGAAGACCCGTCATATTACCATCGAATCACGATTAGACAAGACTCGTCGCAGCGCACTACCATAGTATAATGTGTCATCAGAACTCAGAAGCAACTATATGCGAAATTCGTCGCAAATATTGGATCCCTCGATTACGACACTTGTTGCGCGGAGTGATAGCAAGTTGCACAGTTTGCCGCCTAAACAAAGCCAAACCGGAAGCACCACTGATGGGACCATTGCCTGTCGACAGACTTACGCCGTACGTAAGGCCGTTTAGTTATACGGGTCGGGATTATTTTGGCCCGGTAACCGTTATCAATCGACGCAGTACCGAGAAGAGGTGGGTCGCTCTATTTACGTGTATGACTGTGAGAGCCGTACACTTGGGGTTGGCTCACTATTTGAGCACCGATTCCTGCATCATCGTTATTCGCAATTTTATAAATCGCCGTGGTGTACCTGTTCGTCTACTCTCTGACAATGGGACAAATTTTGTGGGAGCTGATAAAGAGGCCAAGCGATTTAACGAGGTATTTGACTGCGCTCGCTTACAAGACGAGTTATCAAGGAGAGGTGTCGAGTGAATATTTAATTCGCCATTCAATCCAGCAGGAGGAGCGTGGGAAAGGTAAGTTCATTGCGTTAAAAGAGTTCTTCGACAGACGTTAAAGGAGACCTCGTCACGGGAGTACACGTTCAACTGTTTTCTAATTGAAGCGGAAAACATAGTTAATTCTCGGCCTCTTATACATTTGCCCATAGACGTAAACCAAGAGCAGCCTTTGACTCCTAACGACTTTCTCTTAGGTGAGCCAAATACCGCGCAGACTCCTATCCCAGACAACGACCTCGAAAAACTTTGTGTTTGCGCCAGCAGTGGCGGATTGCCCGCCAATTGAGAGACCACTTTTGGAAAAGGTGGATAGCGGAGTACCTTCCCCCCTGGGCGTGAGGGCGAAGTCAGGCGAGTTGACTTTCGAGCAGCTGGTGGTGTGAAGCAACGCGCAGTATCCAAGCTGACGATCCTGGACATTGAAAATGGTGAATCGGGTTGATTCACGGTTCCGGGGATGTTGCAGCCAGCCCGCATTTCAATATGTTGACAATTGTCTGAAAGTGCCTGATTTTATTTATATATGTATGTTAAAATGTTTGCCAAAGTAACTCCTTCATACGGTATGATTTGCACATTTCATTTTGTCCTTTTCGTCTTCGTTTGTACTTACGTTCGTATGTACATACATGTCAAACTCGTATTTATCTAGGCT
>NW_023480882.1:0-2087 GCF_013731165.1 Rhagoletis pomonella | reverse complement strand
TAGGAGGTTTTTGGGTCGCTGATTATGAATCTGAAGTTACTTACCAAAAAATTCAAAATTGCGGATCCAATATGGCGGACGAAAATTTAATAAAAAACGGTAGATTTCTATGAATCTGGGTATCTGGAGGTTTTCTGGGTCGCTGAATACGAATCTAGGATCATTGACTTAAAATTAAAAATGCGGATCCAACATGGCAAACGAAATATTTAAAAAAAATTAGCCCTTCATATATGAAAACTTTTTGTTCACAGATTATACTTATAAAGATTACAAATTTGTTAAAAGTTTAATAGTTAACTAGTTATCTAAAGACTGATTATGATTGTACATTTAGCTTTATATTTTCGGCTCACAATAACAATGGCTTAGTACTATTTAAAATTATTTAATAGAACAGCCAGTTCGCTAATAAAAGTAGTCCTTATCATAACTATGCGACACGCACATATTGACAAGTTTTCACTATTTAGTTTATTATTATATGGATATATGGATAAAGAACTTGAGCGTTTACGCACAAATAAAAAAAATCTTCAGGAATTTTTGAGCAACAAATTGATACTGGAAGAACAGATTCATGATTAAAAAAACGTTTGGCGCGTGAAGAAGGTGGGCGTAATGAAGCGGTAGCCCAGCAAGTAAAACTTACTCATATGGAACAAGAACTAAAGGAATGGGTTAAGGTAGCACAGGATAATTGTTTCCCCAACATGTTGGTCAGTCCGATGGCCCTGCGATCCACAGTGGTTCGGACCGCAAATCTAGCTGGACGAAACTATTCAAACAAATACCCTTTGATGGATTTTTACAGAACTTCTTATCTAGGGGATCTCTGGGTTGCTGATTACGAATCTTAAGGCATTTACCACAAATTCAAAATGGCGTATCCAATATGGCGGACGAAAATTCAAAAAATAGGTAGATTTCTATGAAACTGAGTATCTGGGATTTTTCTGGGTCGCCGATCTCGAATCTTAAGCCAATTATCAAAAATTCAAAATGGCGGACGAAAATTATAACAAATCGGTAGATTTCTATGAATCTGGGCATCTGGGGGTTTTCTGGGTCGCTGAATACGAATCTAAGATCATTTACTTAAAATTAGAAATGACGGATGAAACATATCAAACGAAATATTTTAAAAATCTTAACCCTTCATATATGAAAACTTTTTGTTCACAGATTATACTTATAATGATTACAAATTTGTAGAGTGGGTTCTAATAGTGTTCTATGTAAAGTTTCAAGGCGCGGAGCCTTGTACTTTTTAAGTAATTTGGTGTTGAAGTTTGTAAATTTAACAAATTTGTATGGCAGTATTTCTCAATATGAAATGCCCTTTGCACCGTATTTACACGTTATTTACATTCAAAACATGTGCGTTTAGATAGTGCACGATAAAACAAAAAACTACTTGTAGTATATTACAGCCTTTTTATGGAAAATTTATTGTTATTAAATTATTATCATAGTACATGCAGAATATTTGCAAATGACAGCAGGACTGTGTTGCAACATCTAAAACCATGCGTGGATAGTAAGACGACAAGAAAATACGATAAGGTTCTTTTGTTCTGATTAAAATAAATAGTAGGGGGTTGGGGTCATATGCCCCCATAAATACTAAAACACATTTTTAAGGCTTTTATGTATATTTTACTGCGTCAATAAGATTGACGAAAGGGTCCTTATGCTAGTTGTCATTAAAGAATCTTTTAATCACACGTCATTGTTATTCGATCCTTTGCGTATGCGTACCGCCGTCTATCACAAAGGGGTTATTCGAATCGCTATGGTTTACTTTTCTGTGCTCATACCCGTGGTCAGCTAGGCAATCGAACGCCTTCCAAAAGTGGGTACAAATAATTGTACCCTCGGCCACATGTTCTTTAATGAGGGGTATGAGCACCTCAGCAGACCGGTTATTTTCTGGGCAGACTTCTAGCCTCAAATCGTCGCTGCCGTTCTCAATGATTCCTAGGACCCAATGCCCTTCCACTCTCCTGTCTAAAACAAAATATAAATTCAAGAATAGGTTTTTTTTTATTAAATTTTTGGTACCTTTGTGGTACTTTCGCTTCCCG
>NW_023480881.1:0-2087 GCF_013731165.1 Rhagoletis pomonella | reverse complement strand
GGCCACCACCATTTCTTTGATCGCAATGCAATGCGGTAATTTGCCAAAGCGTTATCGTGCAAGTCCACGCCACCCATATGCTTATTGTATTGTGCAATTGTGTTTGGAATTTAGTTATTAGTATACGCTTTTTCTTTGCGATCGTAGCGTCTTGCATTTGCAAATGGTTCGATTGTTCCATGGTTTGTGAAAACAGTTACAAGTGCATTTGTCTTTCCAGCGAATCGCTAAAACTTCATTTGTTTCATCAAACACGGCAGAGCTTTCACCTTTTTTCATTCTCTCTGGTAAGTTAGCACTCGCAACACGATTTTTTCTAACAGTTCCTGTACAATTTTATAAGCACTTTTTTAAGAATTTGGTATTTAGTACGAAAATTAATGTATTACCTGTTGCAAAGAAACGCTTCTCATTCAGCAAACACATGAGGTGGTAAGAAGTAAAGAAGTTGTGGAAGAAAATACGGTGGCAGGATGGTGAATCAATGACTTTCAATAAGCTTAAAACAGTATCAGCACCTAAACCTATTTGTTTATCATAGCCGGTTGATGCCCCGCCATACAATTTTACTTGGTATAAATACCCATTCGTAGAAGCCAAACACCACGCTTTGAATCCAAATCTTATTGGCTTTCCCTTGATGAACATTTTGCAGGAATGTTTTCCAAAATAAGGAATCATTTCTTCATCTATTGATAAGTTATGGTCAAAAACTCCAAACTGCAAAAAACGCTGGTTACATTGCTCAACCAATGGCCTAATTTTGGCAAACTTGTCATCTGCGTTGAGTTTACTATTATCCGCTAAATGAATAAATCGCTTAATCTGTTCAGCACGATGGCGCGAGAAAATGTTCGCAATGATTTGGACGCCAACGGATGGATCTGTGGACCAATATTTTTTCCACTCTGGGATTTTGTGGTATCCACTAAAAAATAAAAAGCCGATAAAGCGGCGAATTTCATGGGGCTCGACGGAAAATAAAACATTTTGCTGAGATGCATACAAGTTCGTTTGATCCACTATCATTTCTACTATTAATAATAATAATAATAGTTTGGCGCTTACACATATGTTAGTGTTTGGCCGAGCTTCTCCTGCGACTTGTGGCGTGCGCCTTGATGTTGTCACACAAAGCGGAGGGACCTACAGTTTTACGCCGACTCCGAACGGCGATTGTATTTTTATGAGAAGCTGTTTTTCATGGCAGAAATACACTCGGAGGTTTGCCATTGCCTGCCGAGGGATGACCGCTGTTAAGAAAAACCGTTTTCTATATTTTTTGGGATGTTGCTTTGACCTGGGCTTGAACCCAGGTGCTGATGTGTGAAAGCGCGCACTGCTTACCACTACACCACAGCGGTGTACTATTGCGTCATCAAAAAAAAGGTTGAACAATTCAATTGGGGACTTTTCGCCTGAATACAAATGATAGTCAATTATCAAGCTTTTTCAGATAAATTTTAAATTACTCACTCAGTTTTAACACAAGCGACTGAACAATTTGATCTTCAATATTTACTGGACTTTTTTCATAAGCTTCAGGTCGATTTTTCCAACTTGGAGCATACGATGTCTTCTTCGATTTTTTTGAAGGGGGCTCGTACTCAAATTCCGATTCACCCGAATCGTACTGTACTTCTATTTCGCCGGCAATGTCTACGGCAGGCGGTATATTTTCATCGATTAAATCATCGTCTATTTGTTCGTTATCACTCAATTCATCCACATCTGGTGGTATATATACCACATCGACTTTAGATGAAGCTCTGACAGCAGAAGCCTCTTCAACATCACTGTCATCTGCTTCTAAAAGAGCCATCACTTCTACCATTCGAAGGAACTTTTTTGTTGACATTTTATTACACTTCACAGTTCTTATTCTCACAATAAAAACCTAATACGAAAACTTACAACTGCAGTGTACAGCTTCTGACGAAAATTGAAATAAACTGGCAAACTTGCATCCCAATGCGAGTTCATACAACTTGATAGCAGTCCGTGCTTTTTCAAATATTACTACTAGAATCGGCCTGCTGCTAAGTGAAATTACCATCCGCACGTTACCTCAAATTTCAAATATTCTA
>NW_023480880.1:0-2088 GCF_013731165.1 Rhagoletis pomonella | reverse complement strand
TTTTTTAAATCGTCATCTTTGTTTAGCTTCTTCTCGAAACAGACAAGTCTGCGCATGGCGGATTCAAAATTGTTCGGCAATACTATATTATCAGAGCGCCACAATAAACGGGTTGTAAAGTGATCGCCCGTTCGCGTAACGCACTTCTCTAGTATGTCTTGCTGGCTAGTCTTCTCATGTATACGTGCCACTACATGTGGTTCTAAGTTTTCAAGTTTCATGCTTTCTTTCACGAGCTTGTCGAGAGCTATGTTGTTGTCGCATTCACATACATGCAACTGCAGGTCGTTGTTTTTATAATGGTCCTGATCTGTAACGGTTCCGTACACTGTCCACCCCAGACGAGTTTTTGTTGCAGCGGGTTCGTTACTTTTTCCCTCTCTGAACTTCAGTGGCATGGCCACATGCTTGTTGTTCACCCCGATAATGATTTGTGGCACCATGTGGTCCTGATCTGTAACGGTTCCGTACACTGTCCACCCCAGACGAGTTTTTGTTGCAGCGGGTTCGTGACTTTTTCCCTCTCTGAACTTCAGTGGCATGGCCACATGCTTGTTGTTCACCCCGATAATGATTTGTGGCACCACGTCTTTGTAAGACTCTACTGGCAGTCCCTTCAGATGTTTATACTTGTTGGACATCTCTGACATTACTAGCGTTTGCGCAGGCAAGTCAAGCTTCTTGACAGTGCGAACATCACTCAGCGTAAACATCTTGTTTTTTCCCTTTGCTGACACTTGCAGGTTGATGAGCTCCGAGTCGTTTTCTACTCTAATGGACCCATCAGTCCAGCGAAGACGCAGCTGACGTACTTCGCCTTTAAGTTGCAACATTTTCATAACTTCGTGTTCAATAATGGTTGGACCTGATCCGTCATCAAATAACGCATACACGTCAACGGCGGCGTGCTGGCTATGGATCGTGATTGGTACAACCCTATACAATATTTTTGATGTATTTTGTACATGCATGGCAATCAGATTTACTTCGCCCTCTGACCCTTTGTTCATTACCGCTGGTTTGTGTAAACTAGGGTGATGTTTTGCTGTGCAGCTGTTAACACCACATTCATTACGATCCTTGCAAAATTTGGGGTTGTGCTTCTTTAGGCACGAGCGACACAACTCCATGCGATGAATAATATTCCACTTGTCATCATACTCCATTGCTTTGAATTTTTCGCAATACGCAATGAAATGACTTTCACCACATGCTGAGCATTTGCGTGCTTCGCTATTCTTGGTATAGTGTCCTCTCTCCTCTTCCTCGTGGAACCCAACACGATATGTTCGACGTACTTCCTGCTGTTGGTTCACGATGGTTGGTTTTGTCATGATGGTACCATGTGCTAAATCGTATAGCCAAATGCCAAAGTCCGACAAATTTGCCCCAGCGATATGTCTGCAATTCACTGCCCAATCTAAGCTATACCTAGCCGGTAGCTTAGAAATTAATTCTTGTAAAAGCATTGGGTTATTTACGTGTGCCGTTAGGCCCGCAGCTTGCATTGCTGAAACCAAGTTTCTCACCTCCATTGAAAATGAGATCAATGTCTCCAGTTTATTTGCATTCACCAATGGTGATGAGCGCATTTTTTCCAAAAGGCTATTAATTATGAATTCAGGTCTACCGAAAACCATGCGCAACGTGGCAATAACTTCCGGTACCAGGTCAGGTAACAACAGTTGACTGCTCACATATTCGAGAGCCTTACCCTTTAGTGCACGTTGTAACCTAAGCATATTCTCATCGTTACTAAAACCGCAAATTCGCGTTGAGCTTTCATAATTGCTAATGAAGATGGGCCACTCCTCTGGCTTACCACTGAACGTTGGTAGCTCCTTAGGAATGGCATGTTTGGCTTGTATCTGTTCAGCACGCAGAGGTACCCCCCAAGATCTATCGCCCTGGTATGAATTATCATAACGATTGTTCGGGACGGGGTGATTTGGGGGCCGGGAATTCCTCTTGAATTCCGCGGCAAACGAGGGTCGAGGAGGTGCCGAATCCCTGAAGTCCTTCGAGGGTTGAATTTAACACGCTTAAATTCGCTCAATAAAATTAAATAAAAACACTTCACTTTTTACT
>NW_023480879.1:500-2088 GCF_013731165.1 Rhagoletis pomonella | reverse complement strand
TTATCATAACAGAAATTTACAAATTTCTCTATTAAATCTTGTTGAAATGTTAATCGTGCTGTGGTGGTATTCCATGGATTTGTTTTTCAGACAAACAATTTTACGTTTCATAATTTTGCACCTTCTCTATCTTCTAAGTACTCTGGTGTTGCAACCGAAAAATGCATTTCACGACACATAAAATATGTACATTTCACAACTAAAGTTCTGGACACATTGAAAACGACGAGCTATGGGCAAGGGATGGGTAGTGGGGGTTGAAATTCGATTTTTTCCGAATTTCGAACATTGCCCAACCATTCGATTTCTCGATTCGAAATTGGGTGGTGCAAATTCGATTTAATTCGAATTTTTTCGAATTTTCAACAATTTTTTCCACTGCAATTTTAAAAGTTTGTTTGAGAGCATGATATTTACCTCAAATCGAAAGAGATTCAATTGAACTTACATTAATATGATTAATTACCCGTATCGCTCTTTTTACTGCCGGTTTCACTAAAGCAATTTAAGTGAAAAATTATTATCTTTTCTGTCAGTTCCCATATTAAATTTAAATGAAAAAATCATTTTTCACTTCAATTGCTTTTTGAAACTGGCTTTTGCCTTCACAACAAAAAAAATAAATAAAAATAAGAAGTCTTTTTCTCAAATATCAGAAATATTTCAAAAAGACATCAGATAAAAATCTAAATATTTATCAAATATATCATGTATTTTTTATATATAAGTTCTTGCTTTACAAAAACAAAGGAAATTCGCCCATATGTACATAGTTCTGTTATGTTTATACTTATACAACGAATAAATAGTTGTTACATTTAATGACAATGTATGATTTTGCTTTTTAAGGCGAGATCTTTAAGTAAACAAGGAACAAAATAATAGGTCTGTTCAGCAGTGACCAAAAGATCATGTGTACATGGTATTGCATTTGCATATTTCGGCGCATTTGTAAATTCACAACGGTTGCCATGGTGGCAAGTATATAATTTGTAAATGCAAATACAAAGCCAAGACCATTTTCACAATCCACAGTCCTATTATAGATTACACAGGTACATCATATGTATACATATATATAGCATGTATGTACTTTAATTTAGTAAGTCTAAAATCACATTTTTTATTATATTTTTTATATACCCTTGAGGTCAGCTGTTTAAAATGTGTTAAGTGTTTGAAATGTGGGTTTATATGGTGCTGGTTATGTAATGTGATAGACTTTTATAGAACAATTATAAACCTTTAACAACCAAAAGAAAAATAGCCAAAACTGGTCAAAATGTCATTTAACTTAAACAAGGTTGTATACATAGATAATTATATGGGGCATTTCACCTCAAGTGACCCAACTTTTGAAATCTATGTCTTCCGATCGGGATGAAATTTGCACCAAGGTTAGTCCTAAAAAATAGTAGTTATGACACAAAATTTCAATGGGATCGGTCAAACACACTCCGAGTTGGAGGGTCTAGAATTTTGACATTTTGGTCAAACGGCCATTTCTTCGGATCCATATAACTAATTACCTATTGTATTTAGAAAGTTTTTTCAGGAATGTTTTCGATAGATTTCTCTTCAGTCTTTA
>NW_023480879.1:0-400 GCF_013731165.1 Rhagoletis pomonella | reverse complement strand
TTATTTTTTTTATTAAAATGAATTTTTTTAAATTTTTTTTTTTTTTTTTAAAATAATTTTTATGTTTTTTTTTCAAAAAGGGGTATTTTTTTACTATTTTTTTTTGCTCAAAAGAAAGCTTAGGTATTTTTCTTTAAGAGTTTTGTGGTCGCTTAGTGGGATGCAACTTGTGTATCAATCAAAATTAGCGTTTAGTAACTCGAAACAGCGGTTTTTTTAATTTTTAATATATGACCTATTGTCTTCTTTTTTTTCGTATTATTGTGTAAGTGTCTCGGAAACCTGAAAATAAAACGTATATGAGAAGGTATATACAATTACCTTTCCAACGGTATATAACACGCCTAACCAAAGTTTCATACCCTCGATACTGCCATTCCCGTAGTTAAGGATGATTAAG
>NW_023480878.1:0-2088 GCF_013731165.1 Rhagoletis pomonella | reverse complement strand
ACTGAGAAATATTATTTTCTACTTTTTAGTCCATTTATAAAAGCGTTGTATATTAAAAAGTTTTTTTTTATATTATTTATTTTCTACTTTTTAGTCCTGTCTGAATAAAATTTTGCAATAGATATTAAAATAATTCAACGATATTAATAGAAAGGTGCACACACATGCATTTACATATGTATGTATATACAAACGAGCACCAATTAATTTTATTTAAAGAAATGGCGTGTCGTCTATTTCCGCTGTAGCAAACGTAGTACATAGGGCGACATCTAGATGTCATCTACCTCGCCCTATTCACTACAGATGTCGCCCTATGCACTATGCTTTTTTATAGGAACTTTTCAAAGCAAAGGTTTTAGGTGTCGGACACACAACATTGAAAGTTTCTGGATCCACAACATTGAAAGTTTCTGGACTCACAACATTGCAAGTTGATAAAGCGTTGTAAAAATTGGAGGCATTTAAAAAATGCCATGTGGAAATGAAGTTCACTTCTATTTTTTTGTTTAACGTAATGACATGAATTTTGTTAATGGCAAACATTGTCATTACAAATTTTGCCATTTAATGCCAAGTGGAAATTTAGCATTAGTAAAATATTTTCCATAGCTACTAAATTTAGCAGTTCCGCAGAAGTTTTGAAATTGTAGAGATTGTCCGGGATTTTTCACACTATGATTTTCCCACTTTGATAATATCTAATGAATAAATAAACTTTTAAAACGACAGTTATAAAAAATATTATTTAAATATTGGTATTTATTTCTACTCTTGTAACTTCTTAGTAAAAATATAATGTATGTTTTATTATCTTTTTTAGGCGTGACAATGCGCGAAAAGAAGGGTGGCGCATTGCAGAAGCTCAAAAAGAGGCTATCGCACAGTTTTGGCAGATTAAGTAAGTACATATACATAAAAAATCATAATTTATAGCTGGTTTCTTTAAGTGTTTACTAACATATAAAATACTGCCAAGCTACTTACCATTTTCACTTACTTTTTCGCTTTACGAAAAAAAAAAATAAAATAAAATACGTTTTCATTCCACTGTCTTCGCAACAACTGATATAAAAATTTTGTTATCTACGAATTCAGGAGCACAAAAAATTTTAATATGAAATTTAAAAGAAAAAAAATTTTAACTTTCTTAAGCTTATATTCTCTAGAGCACATTTCTAAAAGGTGCTTTTAGATAGAGATTTAATCAGCATTGTCTGTTTTTTGCCCCAGACAATATCCCATTTGCTAACAATAAAAAAGGCTCAGCTCCAGCTTTATTATATATATTACCGAGCGTGGATGTAGTACATGTGTGTATTAGACTGGGTCGCAAAAAAATTTTGTAATTACATATCCTCAAAACTATATTGTGACCATTTGCAGAGGTTGCCACGCCCGCAAATTCTTTTTTCCCTCGAATTAATATTTCAAACCAGATTGTGTAAAAACAAACTTTTTTCTTTGGCTTGGGGATCGGGTCTAATGTACATATTGTAAGATATTTACTTCGAAACTGGCTTTAAGCCGAAATATGGTGTCACTCTTATTTATAGAGGGGTACCATACCATACTTTCTAGCCGTCCGCGCAGCTTTTGCTGTGGTTAAGTATGCGGCTAAGCTTTATGATGATTTTCGGAATCATAAACTTGATTTAGCAGAGTAAAAATTCATTAGAATTTAAGAAATTTTGAAAATAATCTGATAATGAATGTGGGTATTTCACACACAGCGCGTAAGTCTGCCTACAGCAATAAAAAGGCTGTGAATTGCTAAATTGCATTCGCAATAACATCGAATGCATTTAAGACCTCCAACAAACCCGTAACGCAAAAAGGTACTATAGCTATGGTGACCAGATTTCTCTGGCCGAAAATTGGGACATATCTAAAGCATCGTATCCGAACGTACAATTTTGTTTTTAGAATAATACAGTTTTATATAGAACAAACCTATGAGAATTACTTGAAAAATTATCGCAAAAATGTAAACGCATAATATATACAGTGGCGAGAATGTAAATAGGTAAGATATTTATCAAGTTTTGGCTCCTTTTCTTTGTTTAAAAAATGTATATTATTTTTTTA
>NW_023480877.1:0-2089 GCF_013731165.1 Rhagoletis pomonella | reverse complement strand
AACGAATCGCCAAAAAAAAAATACCGAAGCGGTGGTGATCACAAGTCGGAAAAAGATGGTCTACGCTCAACATCGATGGACATAGCATCAAACCGCAGCAGTCGCTGAAATACCTGGGTGTCATGATAGACTCGAGATTCAGCTACAAGGTGCACATTGGTAAAGCCTGTGAGAAATCGGCAAGAGTGAACACGGCTCTAAAAAAGACTAATGGCTAACATCGGCGGATCGAGCCAAAACAGACGAGCGCTTCCATGAACCAAAAATACAAGATCACGCATTCTTAGTAGCCCGTTATAATCGCATTTAGGAAAAAAGTTGGGCGACTTTGACATTAGCCGTTTGTTTACATTTGTTCGTTGTCTACAATTTGGTGGTGGCTTTTTACTGCAATTTTCTTAATTTTCGCTTGTGACAACGTGTGCACACATAAGATTAAGAATAATTTAACACAACGACATGATTTATAGAAGAATTTGCATAATAAAAATTATTATTCATGCGTTCAACAATTGTGCGGTTTTTTTTTGTTCTCTTCGTTGTTTACTTTAAGGTAAGGTGTAAGGCTTTATTAACACTATAAACTATGCGAATTTTTTGCCGCCTTTCGGTTTTTCGCAATTTAATCGGAAGTTTGAGAGTGTAGAAGTCAAACGGACCCCAGTTTCGGGTTCAGCGGGTCGGATTACATGACGGTAGGTAGGTTTGGTTAAAAACACACATCACTTTTTTGTGTGCTACATATAGTATGTTCTTAAATATCTATGTATATATTAAAGAGCTATTATTCTGATCTTTTTTTACCTGGAAATCTTATTTTAAGATACAAATCAGCAAACAACAAGTAAGAAAGTCTAAGATCGGGCGGAGCCGAACATTAAATACCCAGCGCAAAATAGATGTTTTTCACCTTTTCGAAATCTACCGCTACATGGTAAGCCGGGGTGTATCAATTTTGAGTAAACTAGCGTCCTTAAATTTCGAAATATTGAAATTTCAAGCATTTCGAAATTTACTGTTATATGAAAAGCGGCCGTAATTTTAGTTTTATCATAAACGTATTTCTTGGTCAAAAATTGTTGCAAGCATCAATTTTGAATAAATTAGCTTTAATATTTACTGCTTTGTCGAAGATTTTGTATTTCTCTAAATTACCGTTATATGGGATGTCGGCGGGGTTATTGACCGATTTAAAAAATTCGGAAATTTCGTATGTTATACCAAGTTTGGAAGAAATTTGTGCAGCGGTTACAAAGATATACACATGTAACCATAAGTGGGCGTGGCTACGCCCATTTGCCAAACATTTATAATATTCTTATTTTTCGTCTAAAACTTATTGTAAAGTATCAATTTTGAGTGAATAATCTTCAGTAGTTACTAAAATATCAGTTTTCGTATTTCTGAAAGTTACCGTTATATTATCATTCTGATCATATATGTATACATTTGTCTACATCTATCTCGATTCGTTTTGCCTGTTACAAGCAACCGTTATGTGAACAAAGTTATAATAATGTATTTACTGCCGTCAAACGCCGTTCTCTTGAATGGTAGGAAAGAAGCCATTTTGGAAGGTTTTTGAACCAGCTCTTGGTAGGAAAGAAGGTTTTTCAGTGGTAATCCTGGTACCCCGATGGGCGCGGTCTCTATTTTTCTCCATCGTGCACTCGATTTAATTTTGTTGCATTAAAAAAAATTTGCATCGATAACTTAAAGTTGTGATACACAATGGCTAGAGGCAATATATAATAATAAACGCCTTCAATTCGGCCTCCTGGCTTCACATACTAAGTGCTCTGGAAAGAAAGAACACGCCGCCCAACTTGCTAAGGATGGTATCCAACTACCTATCTGACTGGCTTCTGCTGTATGATACAGACGAAGGCCCCAGGAAGTGCGTGGTGACGGGTGGAGTACCACAAGGCTCCGTAGTTGGGCCACTACTTTGGATAGTCCAATATGATGGAATTCTGGGTATTCCGCTGCCAAGGGAGGTACCAATAATCGGATACGCCGATGATATAGCAACAACAGTAGTAGCTAAAGACCTCGACCAAGTTGAAAACCTCTGCAACAACACGGCGCA
>NW_023480876.1:938-2089 GCF_013731165.1 Rhagoletis pomonella | reverse complement strand
ATTTGGGGCTGACAAACTTTAACTTAAGAGTCGACTTTATTTCGTCTACTAATATGCCCCAATAGTTTTGGAGTCAAATGAAAATGCATTTCCCACGCATGCATATATGTATCTATATGTACTACATGCTCCATTAATTGACAACGTTTTTGCATGCATATATAAGTACATCCATATACACGTGCATATAAGTACCACGCGCATATATACAAATGTACATATGTACAACCACTCTCTGGTCCGGGTTGTAATATTACGTCCACCGAAGAAAAATAAATTTGTATGTGGTGCGTCTTCTGTATACTGTTTATTCTGTGGTACAACTCACGGCAGCATACATACACACACACATAATTACGCGCATATTCAAATACAACAATAACTATTTCATTCCTAAACGCATGCGCATATTTCTCAAGGCCAAGTAATTTCATTCCTAAAAACAGCCGCAGCACATCTCCCCACATATTCATCACCAACAAGCGCAACTTTGTCAATCCGACACAAAAATTCTAAAATCTTAAAATGAAGAAATCTCGGCCAGCCAAGTGAAAAGTGGCAATTATTTCTCTATAACCAGTAAAATAAGTTATCTCGAATCTTGGCAATTTTTGGTAATTTTTGGTAAATTTGACAAAACACTCTATTTCTTTGTTCCATACCAATATTTCAATCATTAACTAGTATTTTAAAGTGTCATTTTAATAAACATTAAATAAAAGTGTACGTTTTCTGCAGGAAAATACATTATTATTTTTTAATAAAATCAAAACTTCTAAAATCACAAACATATGTGGTTTTATCGGAAGTTCACAGATGTAACGTGGCAACTTAGCTCGTTTTCACATTTTTCGGTCCGAAATTGTAAAATTTTTGTCCCTGACGCGCCACGATTTTTGTACAGGTGGGTCAATGTGCCTTGAACACCATTACATATATACAAAAAAATTATTTTATTTATTTTTTAATATTAAAAATTTCTATACTTCAAAGCGTTTATAAAAGTATATTTACATATATGCACGGACGATTTTTAATATTTTTCATCCGTAAGCAAATCTTCAGTACCATAAAAGATTCAAACACATCAAAGTACAAGTAATTCAATGTCCAAGCTAGTGCTACTCCACTGTACATGTGTATATGAATGT
>NW_023480876.1:0-838 GCF_013731165.1 Rhagoletis pomonella | reverse complement strand
CATATGAATGTATGCATGTATGCGTGTAAAAAATGTCAATTCCAGTTGGTTTTTAACCCTTTTTAACGGACATAGTTTTCAGCTGGTTCCAACTGTTAATGAAGCACAATTTTTATGGTTAATCTTGATGAAAGTTACATGTATCGTCGAGAACATGGTTACATGCAGAATTTTAAATTAATTAATATTCTTCTCCATAAAAAATGTACGAGTATGGCTTCATTAAATGTAAACTTATGCGAAAACCTAAATATTTCGTCAACCAAGGGTTAATTTTGGTGGCGTCGTGGCAATTCGCAGAAATTTAATAATTTGTCTGTGGTTGGATGACGGCGAGGGGAAGACGAAAGCGGAACAATCGTACATATTTATGCACATATTTACATTTATAAATGCACACATATTTATGCGTTTGACTTCTTGGACGAATGAAGAATTTCATATATGTGGTGATTTAGAGATTGCCGTTTCAGTAGTGTGCCGTGGCGTGTACGCTAGAGGCGATGCAACTTTTTGGCGTTTCGCCGTTTGTCTTGGTTGAAATCCTGGACGGACCAAGTAATAAATTTTATTTTTTTTGAATTGTTATATCCATATTCGATTTTAATTTTACTATTTAAAATAATATAAATGGATATGTAGGTACAAACGCATGCATAATTTCACATAATCGCTCAAATTTGCCAAAAGCGACTGAAAGCTTTATTGTAAATGTTTTCACTAAAATATTAGTTATTGGAATTACAATTTTATGCGAATCCAATTTTTATTCCCATTTTTAGAAAGCGCAAGTATGTATGTATATGTTCGTGCCACAAAAATTATTTCATAAGTAGTT
>NW_023480875.1:0-2089 GCF_013731165.1 Rhagoletis pomonella | reverse complement strand
ATCAAAATGTTTAGATAGTTTTCGAAAAATGTGGAGATGTCAAAAGTAAAAATTTATAAAGGTATCCAAAGTTTTTACATTTTTGAGTTATCGAAAGTTGAAATTCATCGAACTATCGATATGTATCAAATCATTGAAATGTATCGATAAACTTGAATGTATCGGGTGAATTCCAAGTCATGCCGAAGTCCTCCAAAGACCTTCTCAGATAAAAAAAAAAATTAGTTACGTTTTAGCAGAAGATTTTCCGGTTAGTTAATTTGTACCGTGTAAGTTGTGCTACGAGTTAAGTTAGAAAACCTCTCCAAGGTTCTAATACTAGAAAAAACTGTCGAATTTCGACAGTAACTGGCACTCTAGTTATTATAACTGTTCGTAACAACTAATTCACCCGGTAATCTTAATGTTTGTCCATAAACTAATTCTGCAGAAGACCATCTTAAATCTTCATTAATAGACGTACGTACGTAATCCTAATAATATCCAAGGAAGAATTTCAGGCCATTGGGTAGAATCCTCCGAAGCAGTAATAGCAGTCTTTAACGTCCTATGAAATCTTTCAATCCCCCCGTTTGATTTGGGATGATATGGAGACGTATGAATTTTGTGTGATCCTATTTAGTTAATTATGTTGACAATTTTAATGTAAATTGTGATCCTTGATTTACTGTTATATAAAGAGGAACGCCAAAACGAGGGACGTAATTTTGAACAAATGTTTTTGTTATGGAATTTGCTGAAATATCCTTAAGTGGATCAATGATAGTTAAAATCTAACGATTTTCTTTTGATACTGGTAATCATATCGATATGAATATGATCGAATCCTTCAGATAGAATGTTAATTTTTTGCAGCTGTCTTAGTATGTTTAGAAATTTTTGATTTTTGACAACTTATACTAGTAGAAGTCTAATTATTTATTTCTTTGCGCACATTAGGCCAAAAATATTTTTACTGAATCAAACGTCTAGAATTTTATCAACAATGATTTTTCTCATAGAATTCAGAACAAATGGTCTAAAAGGTTGTTGAGAAATATCACACCAAATATTAAGATTAAGTACTGGAATATTAATTTCTTTTAAATTAATGTTGGAATTTTGGTCAGATATTATGTCACAAAGTGTTTGATCTTCTTGTTGTTGCTCGAATAATGTTTGAAAATTTATGTCTTGGGCTAAAATCTTGTTAATATCTGGAATACGTGAAAGCGTATCAGCGACTATGTTTTCTTTTCCATAAATTTATTGAATGTCGTCTGTAAATTGCGCGATATACTCTAAGTGACGAATTTGTCGAGGTGATCTGTCTAATTTAGAATTTAGAATTTAGATACAATAATGGATATTGTTATCGGTATAATAATCGATTAAATAATTGATTTTGTTATCGATTTAGTCATTTATATTGTTAACGATATGTACAGTAATAGATACTGATGATTGTTATATTTATCGATGAATTTATCGATTTTACAATCGTTGTATTTTTCTATATGTTTATGGATATTGTTATCGGTATTTTTATCGACACAGTTAACAACAGGGTTATCGATATACTAATCGGAACATGAAATGTGATCACATTACATGACAACACATCACATTTTATCACATGATATGAAGAGACATCACATGATATTACATCACATAATATGATATCACATCACACGATATCAACATGACATTATATGATATGACATCACATTATATGGCATGACATCATAGGACTTGACATCAAATTATATGACATCGTATGACATGACATAGCATTACATGACGTGGCATCACATGATATGGCATCATATGGTATGACATCATATGACATGAAATCCGAGGATATAACAACACATGACATGACATCCTATCACATCACATAAAATCACGTCATCGCACCTCATCTCATCTACGTGAATAGAAAAAGAAAAGGATGTAAGCAAAGATGTTAAAGATAAAAACAAAGATGAAAACCAAGGTAAAGTTACCGATTTCAAAACCAAAAACAGCGTTGGAAAGGTAATTTTCTGTAGATGAGGAGAGTTTTTATAGTTTCGAAATTGGTTGAAAATCGTCGTTGAAAAATTTCAAT
>NW_023480874.1:0-2089 GCF_013731165.1 Rhagoletis pomonella | reverse complement strand
TTTATAATAAAAATCACGAGAGCATTATGTTGTTATCTATATATTAAAACGATGTATTTCAATGTACATACATCATGAAAATTTTGTACAAAATTCCTTAGGCGCGGAACGCCGTCGCCGCCGCGCCGATATTTTCGTAACTCGGCGGCGGCGCGTGAGGAATGACAAAAATCGGCGGCGGCGGCGGCGTGGCTCGGCGGCGTATACCTCTAGTACATAAAGAAAGTAAGAGCGTTTGTGAATCGGTAACAAAGTTCGCGGCAAGTAAATTTTTGACAAGTTTGAGGTGAGTAAAATTTCAGTAGCCCATGAGGCTAGTGAAATTTTTGACAAATGCATAGAAAATTTTGACAATTGCAAAGATTGCTGCTGTGTGTAATTTTTCGTAAAATAAAAGCTTAAGTTAATGAACTGCAATCAATGATGGTAGATGTTTTCTTAAAATATTAATTTCACTCAATTTGTAAGTTTATTGCGCATAAATCTGCGGTTATCAAAAATTTACTGCTGTCAAAAAGATTTCATTTCACACGGCAGCTTGGCAAAACTGTCTCACCATAGTAAAACTATTATTCAACAGCTTTCCCATAGAACTTTGCTACCGATTCACACACGCCCTATATAACAAAATTAAAAGTAAATGCCTTTTTAAAGTTAATTTAGCCTTTCTTTCAAGTTTTTATAGCCTTAAAATCCCAACCCTGTTCATAAATATATCAACCGGAATCCTACTTAAGAAATAATGTAATAAGTGGCTTTTAGACCTGGCAAGTAGACGTGAATGCAAACAAGACCACTTTTAACTATGTTACCAGACACTTTATGCTTATAAAGAAATTAATGATCCGAAAAATTTACTAAACCTGCTAAAATGTGCACAAAACATTCATAAAATGTCTAATACATTAATATTTAAATACCACACATCAGTCGAGTAAATTAGTTACACGTGTTTTTCATATTTATTCAACAATTTTATAATTTTATACAAATTCGCCAAAAAACGCGTCACACGGTTACACTCGATTGGTTTGACAGCACTTGCAGCAGAAATGAAAATTGATAGTGCAGCACGAGCAAGTTGAAGTTATTTCTCGAAAGCGATTTGCGTAATTTCAGCTGCAGTCGAATACGGGACAAAAAATATTTTTGCCAATATTTTCCACAAAACCTAGAGGATTTTAAAACCATATATGTATTTTTCGAAAATGTGAAAGGAGCACATATGTAAATATTCAATTTGCAACATAACACATTTCCATAAATTTGTAATTTGTGCTCGTGATGTTTACCCCGCAAAATTTCTTACAAACATTCCTGGGCAGGGAAACATGATGAAAATACTACTTTTGAAGCAAAATGCAGTGAATAAATAGAATCCGGAACTAGCGAAATTGCAAAGCTTTCCTTTGAAGTATTCCACTTCCCTTTCATCTTGCAGAATTCCTTTACTTTTACAATATTACAAGCAATATTTTTTTCATAATTCCGCCTAATGAATATATTTTCTCTTCACAAAATTTGAAAAGTGGCATATTGAACAGGTAGTATCAGTAGAATAGGTGATTTGATTCTTTTTCAAATTCTTTGGTCTCTAAAATGTCAAGTATTTCTAATTTCGTCCCATTTCTAAATTGTTAAAATCTATTTGCATGTGAAACCTTTTTCCATACAAAAAAGGGTATTGAATAGCAGCTTTTGAAACGTTTACCAAAAGTTGCCAAAAAGTTGCAGCAATTTTTATTTTTTCCATGATACAAAAAAGAAGGTAGTTTAAATAAACAACTTTTGACGGATAATAAAATTTTTTGAAATTTCATACATTGTTAGCATTCTCAACGGCCTTGCCACTTTGATAATATAAAAACAATAAATCGGAGTATTTTCTTTTCCACATTTATACCAATTTAATAATATTTCAAATGAAAAATCATTATCAGTGCTTGGTAATTTTTTTACTTACGTGGTTCGCACCTTTTTTTATTAAAAATATATAAAATATGTAATGTTAAAAGAGACTTATATGAAATTGTTCTTTTTATTTTATAATAAAAATCACGAGAGCATTATGTTGTTATCTATATATTAA
>NW_023480873.1:0-2089 GCF_013731165.1 Rhagoletis pomonella | reverse complement strand
TGACCACGCGAAGCCACCTTGCCTTGGGCGCCTATACCTTCTATTCTTCTTCTTCTTCTTTTTTGGCGCTGTAACCGCCTAAGCGATTTTGGCCGAGTTCAGCAAAGCACGCCAGTCGTTTCTCCTCTGTGCCAACTGACGCCAATTGGAAACGCCAAGTGAAGCCAAGTCCTTCTCCACCTGATCTTTCCATCGCAGTGGGGGCCTCCCTCTTCCTCTGCTACCACCGGCGGGTTCCGAGTTGAATACTTTCAGAGCTGGAGCGTCGGTGTCCATTCGAACGACATGACCAAGCCAGCGGAGCCGCTGTCCATATCGTTGTAAAGCTCATACAGCTCATCGTTCCATCGTCTGCGGTACTCGCCGTCGCCATCGCATAAAGGCCCGTAAATCCTCCGCAAAATCTTTTTCTCAAACACTCCAAGAGCCGCCTTATCGGATGTTGTCATTGTCCATGCTTCTGCGCCATATACCAGCACGGGCATGATGAGTGACTTATAGAGCGCGGTTTTCGTACATCGAGAGAGGACTTTACTCCTGAATAGCCTACTCAGTCCAAAGTAGCACTTGTTGGCAAGAGTGATTCTACGTTGGATTTCAATGCTGACATTATTATCGGTGTTAATGCTGGTTCCCAAGTAAACGAAATTCTCTACTTTCTCGAAATTGTAACTGTCAACAGTGACGTGGGTGCCAAGGCGCGAATGTGCTGACTGTTTGTGTGATGACAGGAGATACTTCGTCTTGTCCTCGTTTACCACCAGACCCATGCGCTTTGCTTCCCTATCCAACTTGGAAAAAGCAGAACAGACTTCGCGGTTTTTGTTACCGATGATGTCGATGTCATCGGCATAAGCCAGCAATTGCACGCTCTTGTAGTAAATTGTTCCTGAGCGGTTCAGTTCTGCAGCTCTTATTATCTTCTCCAAGATCATATTAAAGAAGTCACATGAAAGGGAGTCGCCCTGTCTCAAACCCCGTTTTGTGGCGAACGGCTCGGAGAGGTCTTTTCCAATTCTGACGGAGCTGGTGGTATTGCTCAACGTCATTTTACACAGCCGTATGAGTTTTGAGGGGATGCCAAATTCAGACATAGCGGCGTATAGGCAACTCCTTTTAGTGCTGTCAAAAGCGGCTTTAAAGTCGACAAATAGGTGGTGAGTGTCGATCCTTTTCTCGCGGGTCTTTTCCAAGATTTGGCGTATTGTGAATACCTGGTCTAAGGTGGATTTGCCAGGTCTAAAGCCACACTGATAAGGCGCAATCAGTTTATTGACGGTGGGCTTCAGTCTTTCACACAATACGCTCGATAAGACCTTGTAACCTATGCTTAGAAGGCTGATCCCGCGGTAGTTGGCGCGAATGGCGCAGTTTCTTTCGGTTTCTGGGAAGATTTAGCTCATTAAACAAAGATTCAGTAACAAAGCTCACCTGTGAACCCATGTCACAGAGTATGCGATATTTGCCCCGGACGCGTCGCTGTATTTGGGCTTTTATCTATAGATGTTGATTGAATAAGACGTGTTTGCGCGGTTCTCATAAGTTTTTTCTCGTTTTTTGCTCTAACACAAAGTTTGAATTTCCGAATAATTGGTGCTACACCTGTGTATCAGTGTACGTGTTTGCTACGAGTGATGCTACAGCGCTGACACGTGTAAGTAAGTAAGTAGTAAGGTTTTTGGATTTAATAATGTCCACTACGCGTAAGAACCCAACACGCAAAATTGCATCTCCCGAAAACACCGCAAACGCCCTCGACAGCCATGGTTGACAGGGTTGAGCGCAAAATTGAACAGCAGAGAGCGTCAGTTATTGAAGAGTTGACGTCAGTAATGAAGAGCTCAGAAGAAAGGGTAATGCAAAAAATTGGTGAGTTGGCTGCTGCAACTGAAAATTTAAAGCAGTCCATAGTGGCTGTAGTTGAGAACGCGTTCTGGCTTTGCGCAGTGAAATTGTTGCTGCTCGGACAACTAAACGATTTAAAAAGCAGCGCTGTCGCCACTGGCGTAATTTTTAACGGCATCTAGCTATTAAGAGTCCGCTGTTTTCACTAAAATTTGCCGTGCAGTTCAACACAAAACACCACCTC
>NW_023480872.1:0-2089 GCF_013731165.1 Rhagoletis pomonella | reverse complement strand
ATCTTCATCTTCATCTTCATCTTCATCTTCATCTTCATCTTCATCTTCATCTTCATCTTCATCTTCATCTTCATCTTCATCTTCATCTTCATCTTCATCTTCATGTTCATCTTCATATCCACCTTGCTTTGTATTTAGGTTTCTTTACTTTTATTCTAATCTTTGCCTTTATCCCTTTCTTCTTCTACATATTCAACTTTACCTTCTTCCTTGCATGAATCTTAATCTTCGTAAATCTGATTTCTAAACTGCTGCTTAGCAGATTTCTTTAATTCAGTATCAATATTAAAGCAATGTCATTGATGCCACATAAAGTGATATCATGTCATGTGGGGAAATTGGGTGTGGTGGTTTGCGATGTGGTGGAATTGGGTGTGGGAGTTACGGCGCTGTGAATTCAGGTGTGGTGGGCTTAAGAGGTGCGGTGAGTTTAGGTGTGGTGAATTTATCTGTGGTGAGTTGAGGTGTGGTGAATTTAGGTGTGGGGAGTTAAGATGTGGTGAGTTGAGGTGTGGTGAGTTAAGGTGTGGTGAGAAAATTCAGGTGTGGTGAATTACGGTGTGGTGGATTTAGGTGTGGGGGGTTAACGTGTGGTGAGTTGAGGTGTGGTGAATTAAGGTGTGGTGAATTTAGGAGTGTGGAGTTAAGGTGTGGTGAGTTGAGGTGTGGTGAGTTAAGGTGTGGTGAGAGAGTTGAAGTGTGGTGAATTACGGTGTGGGGGTTAAGTTGTGGTGTGTTTCATCTTCATCTTCGTCTTCATCTTCATCTTCATCTTCATCTTCATCTTCATCTTCATCTTCATATTCATCTTCATCTTCATCTTCATCTTCATCTTCATCTTCATCTTCATCTTCATCTTCATCTTCATCTTCATCTTCATCTTCATCTTCATCTTCATCTTCATCCTCATCTTCATCTTCATCTTCATCTTCATCTTCATCTTCATCTTCATCGTCATCTTCATCTTCATCTTCATCTTCATCTTCATCTTCATCTTCATCTTCTTCTTCATCTTCGTCGTCTTGGTCTTCATCTTTATCTTTTCCTTTATCCTGATCTAAATATGTCCATTCTTTTCTTCATTTACATATTTACCCCACCATTGTTATTAGGTTAGGTATTTAAATTTTCCTTCCTCTTTGTCTTTATATCTAGGTTTCTTTACTTTTATTTTAATTTCTGTATTTATCACTTTCTTCTTCTCCATACTCAACTTTACCTTCTTCCTTGTTTGAGTCTAATCTATTCATGTACATACATACATACATTTTATTCCTGAACTGCTGCTTAGCACGTTTCTTTAATTCGCTATCAATATTAAAGCATACATTTAGGGGGCATTTCCGCCCCAACCATGTACATGTGTGCATTGGTATTGGTGTGACTTTTGAATTGATTTTTTCGCTCTATTTTAAACTGATTTGAAATTTTAAAAATTGCCTGCACATCAGCATCAAAATACCTTTCTAATGATATATAACTGTTTATACCTTAGAAGTATAGTTTAGCCGTAAAAGGGGTGTAAAGGAAACATGATTGCCTATTTATATATATGATTTTGTCACCTACTAAAAATTGTTTTGTATGAATTTAGATATTTCAAATCTGTATAAGGATCAAATGAAGTAGATAAAAAATAATTGGGAAAATTTTGCAAAAATTTTTTTCAGAGTAGCCAGCTATAAAAAAATTTGTATGAATAAATTTAGTAATATAAAAATATGTCTAAGCATAAAAAAATATTAATAATATGTAAAAAATATCAAAATTTCCACTTCCTAAAAATTGTTTTGAATGAATTCAGTAATAAAAATATATATATATCAGTATCAAGTAACCAAAATCGCTTAGGTAGTTACAGCGGCAAATAGGAAGAAAAAGTATCAAATGAAGTGTCAAAAAATGGGAAAAATTGTGCAACGAATTTTTTCGAAGTTGCCATCTGTTAAAAAATTTATATAAAAATATATGTACATACATTAGTATCATATAAAGTATTTATGAACATACAAACATATTCTCAAGATAAAATTAGAGGAAAATTGCAATACACTTTTTCAGTATTTTCAATTATTAAAATATCATTTGG
>NW_023480871.1:0-2089 GCF_013731165.1 Rhagoletis pomonella | reverse complement strand
GTAAGTATTGAAAAGTGCAATCAGGTACATACATACATATGTATATATGTACTTCCGTATGAAGTATCTATACGCGTAAAAAAGTATGTAATACGTACAGTTATGTATATATGTACATGGATACATGTATGTATGTATAGTATATCTGTCAAAGGAAGAGAAAATTAAAATTGTCCACCCCCAAAAGCAGCATTCAAAAAAAAAATGTGCTGACATAAATATATATGTATGTACTAGGAATGTTAATCCCGGGATCCCGGGATCCCGGATTTGTTATTTGCACTGATGGCAATAATAGAAACTCCTTTTCTTCACCAGTATTGCCTATATTTCTTTTTTTATTTAATAATTAATATTTTTTTATAAATGTCTAGTTCATAATGCATATAACATCGCGCGATAGTAAATTTTAAACTCAATTATCAATATATTCGCGAAACCCTGGGCCAATTATAGTAAAATTGCGTTTGTAGTTTTTCACTCTGACGTCAGTAATTCAAAAATGATTTTAAAAACTCTGAGAAACGTGCTTAGAGAAGAAGTATGGTTATAAAATTAATGAGGAAATCCTGTAGAATTTAAACAGATACAAGTTTCTGGTGCCGAAGGGCTTGTAAATATTGAAAATGTCATTTTAAAACTTTATCTTTGAAATTTCGCAATCACCCCTATGCTGTAATCCGAAAGTTCGTAGTTACGAATTCGTAGCTCCGTTCCGAAAATTCGAAAATTGGTATGCTGTAATCCGATCGTAACTATCAACGGCGTAACCAACTAAAATAGTGAAATTCGAAGTTCTTAATCAGCTGCTTTGACAGAAACAAATCAAAATAAATATAATCGCCAGTGAACAGTGAAATTAAAAAAAATTGTTTGAAAAAGCTTTTCCTTAATTAAGTAAAATAGAATGGATTCAGTGGCCGATGCACTTTTGTCTCAGGAGGAAGAACATGCTGCAGTCAACTGTTGCATTAATATACAAAGGAGATTGCTACGAGACAGTTCTGATCCATTTAGCTTAAATGATACATATATATGCTCCCTCTTTTTAAGGGCGTCCATTCAACTAAATATTGTGTTGCTTTAAATCTTGCAACGCTTTCCCAAAATTCCACCACATCCTCTTTAACTATTACAAAGCCTCGGGCAATGTCCGGCCTTTCGCTCATGCATTCCACCAGTTTTTCGTATTGCGAGCGATTTGTTGTGATTGTCGACTTGATAATTTTGTAAACATTTGATAATACATTGTTTTTTATTCACACTTCAACTTACATACATATTTTTGCGTTTCCACACTTTATTTTATTGATATTTTAAAAGAATTCGCTTCGCTCCGACACCAGTTGCTCTTCGTAGAAAATTTCCGACAAATACATACAAATTACAGCTACATCGGATTCAGGCATACCAACATTACGAATTTCGAAGATGGTCTCCGAATTTCGAAATTACGATACGGCAACGCGGCATACCAATTTTAAGATTCGTAGCAAAATCGAATCTACGACGGATTACAGCATAGGGGTGAATATTTGTTTTTGGAAAAATTATATATTAAGGGCTTATATAAACTCGATAACATCCTCGAATTTCGTTCTTCTAACTTTGTCAGCTTAAAAATTACCTATTCGTCCATGTGAATCCAAAAACTTTAAATTTTTTAAATTCTAAACAAGTTTCCTATTGCATTTGTTACCCATATTTTTATTCTACATTGCATTGAATTTTTTTTTAACAATTTTTGAAATTCATCATAGCTTTGAAATTACAAAGTCCTTCAAAATAAATCCTGTCGTCAGAGAGAAAAAATAAGAACGACACCTTAAATAAAAAAGTAGGTTTCAATCCCATTTATTTATTATTTATTTCATGGTAAGAGAGCTTCTCAAACAATATAGAGCAATTTTTTCGATTCAAGTTGTTGAAAAGTAATGAATATCTCAATCCCGGGACTAATCCCAGGATTGTGACAACGCCATCGCGAAAATCCCGGGATCGGTAAAAGCCGAAAAATTAACATCCCTAGTGTGTACATACTCTGTCCATGTCCTTATGAGAGCCTCATTTCCACCACCATTTTTTGAAA
>NW_023480870.1:0-2089 GCF_013731165.1 Rhagoletis pomonella | reverse complement strand
AAAAATAACTAAAATTATGTTCTAAAAAAAAATTATCAAAATTATGTTCTAAAAAAAATTATCAAAATTATGTACTAAAAATAATATTCAAAATTTATTTATATGTTGGGTACCTTATCACTATGTCACGCACTGTACACAAATAAATTTTGTGTTTTCATTTTACTTTAATCTAGCATAATTTTTTTTTTAATTTTACTACTGGTTCTCGAAAAATATACGCAATGAAAATGTCATCAAAGAGATTGAAGGTTTTATCTTCACTATTGAAAGTCTTATCACTCCATATAAATTCAACAGGTTTATCGTTTTACGTTATCTCAGATATTGTTAGCGTTCGCTGCGTAGTTTAGACACAAAAGTCAGGCAATATTTTTTATTAGGAATAATATGGACCGGCTACTAAATAAAGGTGGTGGTACAACAAAATAAAAAATATAATTTAACTTTATCAGCCACTTTATACTTGATAGCCGGCTGTTGTTTTTTGGCAAATTAAGCCCGATGTACTGAAATTTTATGATTTCGCAGCAAAATAAAGAAAACACGCTGTTTAATAAATTTTAATTACTACATTATGCGATAAAAATAGTCAAAGAACTTGAGTACAATATCAAAAAATTTTACAAACTGAGATTACATAGCAGCTTATAGAGATTTGAGTGCTCTAAAATACCCAAAATGTAAAAAATTGGCTTCTTCAAAAAAAAAAAAAAAACGACCTTAAAATATGTATTAGAACGATAGCACGTCGGCAAACATAATTTCGTTTAAAACCAAGGCCAAACTGCGTACTAATATTTAGTAGTTAAAAACAACGCGTATGTATGTATGCACCAATGTACATATGTACATATGAATGTACTTTCGACCCCAAAAAGCCACTGTTCCCAAAACACACAACCGTTGATAAGAATTCATTAGATGATTTTACAAGAAAGCAGAGCGAGAACAAAAAAAATAAGAACCCCAATGGAATATTTACGGCAATAATTGTGACAATCATGCACGTTTCAGCGCAGCCTTGTTTATAAAACGCATAAAATACAAATAAAAAGAAAAAAGCTATGAAAAACACTTCAATATTTTATAGTGCTTGTGTTGGTATATTTATACAAACGTGCACGCATACTTTTATGAAGCTAAATAAATTGCAATAAAAAACAAATTTGGTTGTTTTCAACAATAAATACATAGGCACTGGTCAGAGCGCTCGAAAGTGTGCTGTATAAGTCTTTTTGCGGCAAATGAAGTCATTAAACGACAAAGCCGTAATAAAATAATTCCGCCTATGGTAACGGAAAGAGTAAATGAAATATTATTTTTAGCAGAGACGTAAAATAATTCAGACAAAAAAATAATACTTCAAGATAGTCTATGGCTTAGTTAATACGCAACTTGAGAATATCGAAGTTTTACAACTTTGAATTGATAAAAATTGAGGTAAGAAAAATGTTTAAAAGCATAGAAGCAAGGTAATTCGAAACAAAAAATGTTTCCTCCGAACCTATGGGTTGTTTTTTTTTTACTTTTTTTGGCGACCTCTAGATTCGGCAAGATTCTTTTTTTAATACTATAGTTCTACTGGAATAATTTAAATACTGCCTTAGCAAAAGTTTAATGATTTTTGAATAGCTTAAATTTACTGCAATTAAAGTGGTACGTTGTGATAAGAACTAGGATCTGGTGGATAAGTATTAGAATGTATCCTCGAGACAAGAATATCGATACATCATACTTTAAGGTCCGACTGTAAATGCCGAAGGTATTGTAAGTAAAAATACTTTCGACTCAGAGGTGACTCCGATTTCTTTTTTCTGGTACGGTATTGTGTACCCGTGTATACATACATTTAAGTCATGATTTTTGCTATTTATTTATTTACAGCCAATTTCACGAAAGCAATTTAAGTGAAAAATGATTTTAATTTTTTGAATTTTACATGGACTGAATTGACAGAAAATAAAAAATCATTTTCCATTTAAATTGCTGGTGAAACCGGCTGTTAGTTTTCGAAAGTTCATTTACTACTTAATTGATTGCAGGGTTCGTATTTGCACACACATGCTCTGCTCACACACACGCCAGA
>NW_023480869.1:0-2089 GCF_013731165.1 Rhagoletis pomonella | reverse complement strand
ATCTGCGGCTGGGGGAGGGGGATCAATTAAATCTTACAATTTATTTCGTGAGGGGAGGAGGAGAGGTTCAAAACAGGTGAAAACCCCCTTACGTAATATATGGACAGCCCCTAAATACAATTTATAAAAAAAAAAACTACAAATGAATGATGTAACTTTGTTTAGGTACAATCTGTCTCATTTAGGTACATTTATTTTAAGATATTAGGTACCATCTGAAATAACCATTTTTCATCCCTGGTTCGTATATGGGTGAAACACGCGTGTGGTCACAGAGCGCTCAGTAAGCTATGATCACACTTCAAAAAAAAAAAATTGTGTGGTAGAATCAGGGAAAAAATGTGGTAGATTTAAAAAAAATGTGGTAGATCTCAGGTTTTAGATCAAACTTTGTACAAAAATTAAAAAAAATTCTGCAAGGTTTCACCTAAATTGCAAACATTTTTATTAGAATCTAAAAAAAGATAAATTTTAGTATAATAAAGTGCAAGATTAAAGTTTCTAAAAATTGCGTTGAGTTTCGGCAATTTTTTTCCTTGACAGTGTGAAGCAGTTCCTTCCACATCAAGATATTTTTCGAACATATTTTGAAAGATTTCTGCAGCCTTGGGGAGTGCTACCAGCTTTTATTTTTATTACATCACGATATAGCGAACAAATGTTGTGTGGTAGATGCTCAAAAAAGTGGCAGATCTACCACAATGTGGTAGAAGTCCGATCACTGTATGGCATGTCGATCACTGCGCTAGGTAGAGAAAGAAAAGTGTGTGCTATGACATGCTCAGACTTGTTTGTCTCAGTTTCAGTTTTGCCATCGCCGCGAGTTGTTTCGGTGTGCGCATAGTTATTTAAAAATATGTACAAAGTTTGATGCCAACCGGGTTTTCTCAGTGGATATATAATTCATGTGAATTATTGTTTGAAAGTATCTATTTAGCCAAGGAAAAAGCAAAGCAGTATACTTAAACCAGCACTTCCAGCAGATATTGACCTGGGTTTTTGCACGGTTGTTCCTGTTTCATTGTATGTACACTACAAACTATTTATGTAAATATGTATGTATTTTGTATGCTTAATATATGCAAATAAAAGAAGAAAGTAAACACAACAACCATCGAGTAAAATTTGATTTGTGTCAAACTGAAACTTTTTTTCCAATAATAAACGGTTAGCTGATTGACGTCTACAGCAAGTTCACAAAATTAATTGAAAACACCCTGTAGTCAAATGTACTAGTTGTAAACTACTTCACAACTAGTATGAACCACATGCCCAACTAGTCAGTCAACAATCTTTTTTCCATGCAACCAACTGGTATTTTTAACATGGGGATGTCCTACGAGATGGCAATTGTCAGATTTCGGTCAGAAATATACCAGTCTCACTAGTACTAGTTAAAAATAGACAGAAAAATGCTAGTCCAATTATGGACCAAATCCACTACTTTGGGAGTCAAAAAACAAAATGAATTCATGAATATATAGCAAAAAAACTTTTGATTAAGTGCACTTTAATATATTATTATTATTATTATTATTATTATTACATCTCATAGGTACAGTAAGACGCAGGGTCTTTTCGTTGTACGCAAATTAATATATAAATTTCAAAACTTTTAACTTAATCCTACAAGTACTAAAATAAGTATAAAATACACAAATTATAGGGTAAGAAAGTAAAATAACAAATTTGTTGATGGGGTAATAGGATAGTAAATATAGATAAACATAGATGAGAGGAATAGAGGGAGGATATCACACATATAGGTTTGTAACTGCCAGTTTGAAGCAACCAGTCGATGTTATGCATTTAATTGAAATTGGTAGTGAGTTCCAAATTCTTATAGCACTAACAAAAAACAATCTAGACGCCGTTAGAGTTTTGTACTTTGGGACAACAATATTGTGTGTACGAGATGATTTCACAGAAACTAATTTCCGGAAAAGATAACCAGGTTGACGGTTTCTAATTAATTTGAATAGATACACCAAATTGCGGACCTTGAGGTAATTATCAAGGTTGAACCCAAGAATATTTTTAGTATAAATGATATGTGGTCAAACTTCTTTTTAGAATAAATGAACCTAGC
>NW_023480868.1:339-2090 GCF_013731165.1 Rhagoletis pomonella | reverse complement strand
CTTGGCCTCTGGATGTGCAGAAAGGATATATTATATTTTTTTGACAGGGTTGCCACCTGCGTTTAAAATTGTGATATTTACACCGTTCTCCCGATTTTCAACAATGAGGTGTTAAATGAAAGGGCTTGCCCTCTAAATTTGTAACAAGGATATATTTTTTTTACAGGGTTGCCACCTGCGTTTAAAATTATGGTATTTACACCGTCCCGATTTTCAAAAATGAGGTGTCAAATGAAAAGGTTCGGCCTCTATGTATAAAATAAGGTTTTATTTTTTAAATATTGTTTGAAATTTCATATTAAAGAAATATTTATTTCCGCACTTACATCTATGTATTCGTAAATATGTATTTAAATATGTATGTATGTACATGAAATTACTTAAATTAAAACTCATAAAGATAATTCATATTTTATGTACATGAGTCTGTATATTTATTAATTTCTGCACTTGAATTTGTATACGAACATACATACGTATGTAAATAAAAGCTGATTAAAACAAATATTTTTGCTTAGTTGCTATCTTCAACATCTAGTGTTGAAAATTTTAGGAGCTCAAAGTTTAGTTTTGTAATTAATAAATTTGACAGCGATTTCTTTGAAAGTTTTGTTCGCAGTTTAGTTAATATTGTGAAAGAAATTCGTTATAATGTGCATACCACTAACAATAATGGAATGCATTCTCAAGAAATTATGGTCGTTAGTATTTCTCAGAAATCTTTATAGAAGAACATCATTCAACAGCAATATTTGCGGTTCTGCTTGCAGATGAGAATAGCCCTCACAATTATTGCAAGTGTGTAGAAATATTTTTAAACAAACAGCTTTCGCATATGTTGGGTAGAAAAATTTCGCGTTTGAATAACAGCGAAAATGACTTCTACCTAACATGTATGGAAGAAAATAATAACACCATCCACAAACTTTTTTCACATGCATACATAGTTGTACAATGTACATATGTATAAATATTGCAAATATGTAGGTAGATATGAATAAACGCACCAAAGTATAGTCATACATACCCTGCAGTGAAAAATTATCAATTGTTAAAACTTATAGTTAGCTTTTTGGCGAGATTTCGATTAATACCTCACTTTTAATTAGCTATGACAAAACCAACTTAAAGTGAATTGTAAAGTCGTGCAGGAGTCATGCAGACGCAATCGGGAGTTGGTTTTCTTTACAAGTTTCTATTAAATATCCTCATACAAAAATTACTTTCAATACACTTTTTTCTGAACTTCGCAGATTCTTTTTCATATTCAGGACAAATAAAAGGAAGATCGAAATTTTATACTATCATTTTGAAGTTATGTCTGACGGTGTTCGAATATGGGGCCACCCAGAGCAGAATATGTAAACAAATATGAAATGTAATAAAATAAAGTAAATAAATAAGTAAATAAAAAAGTAAAAAAACAAAAAAATATTTTGTTTTTCTTATTGATATTTTATGTCCAAAAGTAGTTAGTTACAAGTTAGTTGACATGTAATGCAGAGGTATCCAGGTCTGACTTTTTTTGCGGCCATCGCCCCACAAAAGTAGTCAGCTTATTTCGAACAAAATACACAGTTAATAGTTAGCACTAGTGTTCGCGTAAACAGACTAAAGTTAGGTATAAGCTAACGTCACTCCCTGCAGGGTACATATGCACGTATAGGTTCATTTGACACGTCATTTTTGAAAATCGGGAGAACAGTGTAAATACCATAATTTTAAACGCAGGTGGCAACCCTGTAAAAAAA
>NW_023480868.1:0-329 GCF_013731165.1 Rhagoletis pomonella | reverse complement strand
CATAATTTTAAACGCAGGTGGCAACCCTGTAAAAAAAATATATCCTTGCTACAAATTTAGAGGGCAAGCCCTTTCATTTAACACCTCATTGTTGAAAATCGGGAGAACGGTGTAAATATCACAATTTTAAACGCAGGTGGCAACCCTGTCAAAAAATATATCCTTTCTGCACATCCAGAGGCCAAGCCCTTTCATTTGACACCTCATTTTTGAAAATCGGGAGAACGGGGTAAATATCACAATTTTAAACGCAGGTGGCAACCCTGTCAAAAAAATATATCCTTTCTGCACATCCAGAGGACAAGCCCTTTCATTTGACACCTCATTTT
>NW_023480867.1:0-2090 GCF_013731165.1 Rhagoletis pomonella | reverse complement strand
GTAAAGCTCATACAGCTCATCGTTCCATCGTCTGCGGTACTCGCCGTCGCCAACGCGTAAAGGCCCGTAAATCTTCCGCAAAATCTTTCTCTCAAACACTCCCAAGAGCCGCCTCATCGGATGTTGTCATTGTCCATGCTTCTGCGCCATATACCAGCACGGGCATGATGAGTGACTTATAGAGCGTGGTCTTCGTACGTCGAGAGAGGACTTTACTCCAGAATTGCCTACTCAGTCCAAAGTAGCACTTGTTGGCAAGAGTGATTCTACGTTGGATTTCAGTGCTGACATTATTATCGGTGGAAGAAAATAAGCTTTTTTCGAACATACTCTGAGTTGACGCTACAGCAGTACGAGGTTAACGCAGTAAGGGTGGGTAACTCTGTAAATTTTGGTGTGCTGACTCAGTAACTCCAACTCACTTTAATGAGTCAGCACAGAGAGCTGGCACAAGTGTGCTATCGCACAATTGGTATGTGCATCGAAATTATTGACGATGTTAGTAATCGAAATCGATTTAGAAAAGGTTATCCTTAGCTTCTATTCGTAGCTGGCCGGCAAAATTTTAGAAAGCTGATTTCAACTGGTGAGTTCATTTGCGAATAAATTCCCTACTTAGTTTTGCTTGAGAGTTGTCACATAAGAATCTGTTAAATGGGCTATGCATGTAAGCGGTTACCCAACGCATAGCACTTCACATGTAGAATTCTGTTTGGTTTTGACTTTTACGTAAAAAGGGTATAGCAGTGCAAGTATGCATAACTGGGCTATTCGCCTTGCTTCTTGTTAAATTTGGTAGTCGTATATTCAACTGATGGTAAGTCTCGTGACGCCATCTATTATGGTACTTTTTGGAAGATCGTATTGTGTGAATGTGTCAGCTCATCAATTGAGTTACCACATCGACACAGTTGTAAACAATGCAGCCGAACCGAGCTATGCAAGTGTCAGCACATCAACTGAGTTACCATATCGACACTGAAACACACTGAGCTATACATTGTCAGCACATAAACTGAGTTACTGAGTTACAAATTTTTTCAGAGGTGAGTCTGAGCGTGCGGCACATTTCTAAGAGTCAGCACAGTAACTCAGCACAGTGCTGAGTTACCCACCTTTATAACGCAGAACCGGGACGATATGCATAAGTACATACATGTATGCACATTAGGGTGGCCCTTAAAAATGAAATTTTAAGTCTCACCCCCTCAGTCGCTAATACAACGGTCAAAGATATCACATATAAATTTTAGTCCCGATTGGAAACGGTTAAGGCGTGTCGCACAGGGGTCAAAGTTCAGATTCCTCTATGGAGACTCAAAAAATGTAAATAAATTTTTTTTTTCATCCAATACCCAAAATCGA
The DNA here is from genome assembly GCF_013731165.1 of Rhagoletis pomonella. Lineage (NCBI taxonomy): Eukaryota > Metazoa > Arthropoda > Insecta > Diptera > Tephritidae > Rhagoletis > Rhagoletis pomonella. Next base: position 725 of record NW_023480867.1, on the reverse strand, counting down.
TACTACTGTAGGGCCAGATATCACGTATAATTTTGGTCCCGATTGGAGTCGGTTAAGGCGTGTTGCACAGGGGTCAAATTTCAGATTCCCCTATGGAGACTCAAAAAATTTAAATTAATTTTTTTTTTTTTTACCCTTACCCTACTCAAATCGGGACCAAAATTTACATGTGACATCTTCGACGTTAGTAGTATAGATTTTGGGTATTAGATGAAAAAAATATTAATTTTAATTTTTTGAGTCTCCATAGAGGAATCTGAACTTTGACCCCTGTGCGACACACCTAAACCGTCTCCGATCGGGACCAAAATTTTTGTGTGATATCTTTGACTATATTAGCATCGATGTGGGGTGGACGTTTGTGAAATCTGATGTAATAATGTACTTAATACATTTAAGGACCACCCTAATGTACATATTCTATTTTTCAAAATGCCAAAAATGTATGCCAAGTTTTTAGATGATGTTAAGTTGCCCAGAAAACATACATACGTGTGCCCAGTTTTTGTATTACCTAACAGCTTCTTCTTCTTCTTATTTGGCGCTGTAACCGCCTAAGCGATTTTGGCCGAGTCCTAACAAGTTATCTAACAGCTACATATACATATATTATGAGTTTATAAATTCCCAAAAACTTATATGTCCAGCTTTTAAATGACTGATACTGTTAGCTTGAAAAATGGTGCTGCTTGCATGTACAACTGTTGAATTTTTAATTGATTTAA
>NW_023480866.1:0-2090 GCF_013731165.1 Rhagoletis pomonella | reverse complement strand
TTTTTAGCAACTTCAAACTCACACTTTATTACACTAAAATTATTATTTTTTAGGTTCTAATTAAAATGTTCGCAATTTAGGTGATAAATTTCAAAATTTTTTTTTAATTTTTGTACAAAGTTTGATCCAAAACCACATTTTTTTGAAATCTACCACATTTTTTTCCAGATTCTACCACGCAAATTTTTTCTTAAGTCCGATCTCTGGTAGCGGTAAGCAGTGCGTGCTTCCCCTACGCAGGACCTGGGTTCAAGCCCTGGTCAAGGCAACATCGCTAAAAATTTAGAAAAACAGTTTTTTCTTAACAGTGGTCGCCCCTTGGCAGGCAAACCTTCGAATATAACCTTCGAATAAGGATTAAAATTTTATAACTAATTAATAAAATTTAAGTAAAAACTCTGGAAAATTAACAATAAAATACATTCGCAAAATCTATAAAGGAACCTTCTATTTGAAAAGAAAACTGTGTAACAGTTATTCGTCGCCACGATGCATAGCTTGGTATAGGTTGGCTGAGCTTTGCTCGGAGCGCATGTACTTTTTAAAGTTTTCAAGGGTTTGGTACCAAATAATGGTCATTTGGATAGCTTTAGTTTTAAAATTTTTTTTTTATGTATTATTGGCAATGGAATTTATTATTTAACATTGCAATAAAAATTAGGTGGCAACCCAAAATATAAATACGCCAGGATGGATAAAACATATCGAGGGCTTATATTCAATACCCTCTATCTGCAATTTTCACAAAAACAATTTTGTGATGTTGAAACCCAACCTACCTGTCATCACTGATGTTAATTCTGACTTTGCAATTTAAAAGTAAATTCTTCTGTCAAGCGTTGTACAAGGTCAGCATTAACATCACCGATGACAGTTAAGTCTTAGGTGGATTTTTATATCAGAATCTAATTTTTGTGAAAAATGCAGATAGAGGGTATTGAATATAAGCCCCCGATATTCTTGTGTATATGTGTGTATACATATGTATATGCATATGCTCGATGAAATTACTAAGATAAATGTTTGCATTACAAAAAAACGTGGCAAATATCATGGAAACTATTTCTGGATTTAACTTCTTAAAAATACCTTTCAGTTGATATCCACATTAAATTGTTTTAGGTAAAAAATAGGTGGCAACCCCACTCAAAGATATTTATTGGGTTTTGTTTGAATACTTTCCATTTGATACCCAAGATATTATTTTATTTGTAACAAATCGAAACTACAAAATGTAAATCGTTATCTGAATACAAAATTTCATTAAATCGTTAAAACCTTTTCCGAGAAACCTATTGATATACATATACATACATATGTACAAGAATTGCTCGTTTTGCCCCACCCCTTGTGTGCGCTAATAAGTATATGTATTCCCTTACTTACTAACAGCTGCTATTACATCATTGAAACTCTCTGGGGATCGTCCGATGATTAAGTAAATTAGGAAAACGAAAAGTGAAATTCTACGAAACACTGCAGCTAATACTTTGTATTTGAAGATAGCATTTAAATGTGTATGATAATCTGGAATAATTGCTTTAATTTACATTGCCTGCGTCACAGGATTACCCGCAACTCGCACTGTTGCTGTCGGTCCTCCGACTGCGCCTGTTACTGTGGTATTCCCTGCAGAAATTGAATTGCGTTAATTAATGAATGCTTAATGGCAAGCTGTTATTTACTAAAAGAAACGTTGAAGATCACCATATCAACAACAACAGCAATACGTCATAGCTTGGAATGAAGGGGTGTTGCCGTGGTGGGTGGTTTCATGCAGTGCGGCATTCGACAGCATAAACTGAATTGAATTACTAGGATAGCGGCAATTACATGAAAAGCTTAATTAACAGCTAAAGCCCACAGCGTGTTTAACGAACATTATTTCATATTGTATTAAGTAATTACATTTTAGAAATATATGTAGGCTTGCATTAATTTATGCTTGCATTAGTGAGACCGGTTGCTTTCATTTAGTGTTGTTCACTAATTTATTTTGATCAAATTACTTACTTTTATTTCATTTTTTTTTAATCTGCTCACACATACACAGACTTTTGGGTTTTCGAAGAAGAATTCCAAGTCCTCCT
>NW_023480865.1:592-2091 GCF_013731165.1 Rhagoletis pomonella | reverse complement strand
GTCGACTTTATTTTGACTATGACTACGGGCCAATGTCATTTTCAAAAATTTCATGCATTGCTATGCCATGTCATTCCATCTCAAGCATACTGTTATAGCATGTCATTGCCTCTTAGTGTTTCTGCGGCATATTTTTATTACTGTTTAATCCTGCCTTGTATGAAAATGTATATACCAGGGGTGGGCAAGGCCGAGGCCGAAAAGGGCTACATTTAAGTTCTAAATGCTACAAAGAGCCATAAAAAAGAACAAGTAAAACAAACATTTTATTTTTAAATAAAATTATTATTAGAAAGGAAAAACATTAATTTTATTATTATTCTATTGTACGTAAGATAGATATAAAGGAAAATTCAAAAGATCCCTTTGGCGAGATTTTCAAAATCTGGTTTAGGTCAGTTAAAGCCGTTCGTAACAATTCTGTTAAATGTTGGATAGGCAATAGGTACGTTCGTTTAAAATCTCCAGTAAAAAATGTCCAACAGCGAAATTCCGGCGAAATATCATCTGAACTCTCACAAAAGAAAAATATCCAAAATAGTACGCGAACAGAAAATTTGCAGAAACTTGCAAGTTAGACGAGCAGCTGATAGAAATTTTGTTTACATTAACAGGTCTATTCTGCATGTTACCGAAGATTTTGTGACCGGAAAATTTTATTACCAAAAAAACTTCCAAGCCATCAAATTCAATTTAGGGATTTACGTAAATTCCAACCAGCTCTTCTGTTTTCTTGTTGGCAAATTGCTGTGGGCTAAAATGTGTATTTATATGTATAATATGTATTTAAAATATATATGTATATGTGTAATATGTATGAAATATGTATTTTAAAAAGTAAAAAGAACAAAAATGTTCTAAGCAAGGAGAAAGTAAAAAGAGCCGCACTTTGCTAAGCAAAGAGCCACGTTTGCCCACCGTTGGTATATAGATTTTTAATTAGATAATTGTTTAATAAATTTTACTATAGTAGGAGCTGGCAAAATTCGGAAAATCTCTTCCCGTATATACAATGTAAATAACAATGCTGAATATGTTGCATGTGTTCCTTTTGTTGACGTGCATAAATTTGATGCATGATTTGATTTGAATTTATTCGGCAATGTCTTCATATATCACTTTCAAACATGTATAAGCGACATGATATAAACTGGCACTTGCATAATGTGTTACATGTCGCTATGTTTTGTAGTTCAGGCCTTTAGTATCTATATATAATTGCTCAGTCATACGACTTAGTTAGGCCGATCCGTAGCAGCCACAGAATTGAGCTATATATTAAACATTCCCACGACAGCCGGTTCTACGTCAAATCAAATGCAACACATGCCTTGGCTGGTGCCACTTCCGGCTATGTTCTGGTCTACGCACCACACGCGAGTGGACTAACAACTACAGCGCCCCTTGCTGTAGTGCACCGCCGGCGCAGACAACAACGCCCACATCGCAGCCACCTACCATCAGGCTGCAACAGCAACTGCGTCAGGCGCAACAGGCCC
>NW_023480865.1:0-492 GCF_013731165.1 Rhagoletis pomonella | reverse complement strand
CCCCCCGTATCGCGACCAGCCTCCCAAGGCACATGAACTTACTCCAACTCAACTGCAACGGACTTCAGAGCAAGATTGAGGAGATAGCAGTCTTCATGGGTCGGCACGGCATATTGATAGCTGCGGTCCAAGAAACGAAGTTGCACAGCAACTCAACTTTGTTGGGTTGCGCCGCCTACAATGTGCCCCGTAAAGATCGCGAGCGAGATAATGGTGGAGGAGTAGCGTTCATTCTACACCACACAGTGCAGTATCGGCTAATCGAAGAAGACATCGACCCAAGGGACACTACCCTAGAATGTCAGGGCATAGCTTTCCGGTCCGGCGATGTCGAGCTCGAAATATTTAACGTGTACATACCCCCTGTCACCTGCTGCCCGGCTGGATATCTCCTTGACATAGGTGCGCTACTCAGAGGCGAAAACCGACTGGTAGGTGGTAGGTGGTAGGTGACTTCAATGCGCACCACGATCTTTGGCACTCAAGCCTGGC
>NW_023480864.1:0-2091 GCF_013731165.1 Rhagoletis pomonella | reverse complement strand
AAAATGGCCAAAAACGCTGTTTTTAGGGGTTTCAACCCCTTTTTTCTCGAAAACGTGACGTGATGGGAAGTTTTGGACCCCAGATTCGTGTTCAGCACGAAAAATCCGTTCGGAAACACCAGGTCCCGTCTTATTCGCAAAACCCTTGTAGACCAGTGTAATCGCTCATTTGCGTTGCTAATTTATTTAGATCGCGCACATTTGCCAAGTGTCGTAGGTGGATACTGCAAGTGAGCATGCAAACACTTTCATACATACATAGTATATGCATAAGCTCTCTAATATGCTCGGACGGATTAATGGACAGCGTTGCAGAGATTTGGATGCAATTTGGCGATGAATTAGAATTCAAGGTTTCAAGACATTAAGACGTGACTGAGACGCGAGATTACGACGAGTTCATGTGACACACTCGGGCCGGCGACACAGCTTAGCCAATGCTTTTACTAGGTTGGGTTGTAGGTGTGCCGCAAAGCTGTGTGGGTATAAGTGTATTTTTTTTTTTTTTTTTTTTTTTCAACGGGGGGGGAATCTTCCAAAGATGTTATGCACGATTCGTCATCCTGTCCGCTAAGGGTGCACCTCATTCGGGACCACGCCCAGACTATGTTATCACATAATTCAGGACTTGCGAGACAGCGCGCCTACGTACTAAACCCTTAACTCCGACGTCTGAAGCCTTGTGTTTCGCCTTGCGGGACCGCCGTTAGGTATTACGTCGCAAGGCGTACTTTTGCCAATTGGCTCTTCACACACGCCTTACTGGCTTATCTCTCGTTCAGTCTTCTCTTTTCGCTACTGCGCTGTCTTTCTTTCGCTCTTAGCTCCTGGAGGACTATTGCGGACCACGCCTTAATTCTGCTCCACACCGCTTTTGAGTTAATCATGTGCCCCACGATATTGTCAGGCGTCATGCTCTCCTTTATCAGCTGCTCTATGTCTGTTCGATCTGCCTCGTATTTTCGGCAGTGGAAAAATACGTGTAGTACGTTTTCGTCGCCGCTACCGCAGAATGAGCACTCTGTCCCGTCATCATGCCCATATTTGAACAGGTATTCTCGAAAGCAGCCGTGCCCCTTCAGAAACTGTGTCACGTAGAAGTCGGTCTCTCCGTGTTTCCTCTCCACCCACGCTTTTATGTTATTGATCAGCCTGTGCGTCCACGTCCCTTTTGTCGTCACATCCCAGTGTCTTTGCCATTCATTTAGACTTGCATCCCTCTCTTGTTTTCGCTCTTCGATTGTCAGGCACCTGCCTAAGTTTCGGGACTTATCGAAGACTCTTTTTAGCTCCATGGCCATTATTTCTGGGGGCATGATGCCCGCTAAGACTCCGACCGCCTCGTGTGACACAGTACGGAAGGCGCTAGTCACCCTGATGCTATTTAGTCGGTACACCGACTTTGCCGCCTTCGCGTAAGTCTTGCGCTGCAACGCGGGTCCCCAGATGGGTGCTGCATACATTAGTATGGACTGGCTCACTTTTGCTAGAAGCGCTCGTCTGTTTTGGCTCGGTCCGCCGATGTTAGCCATTAGTCTTGCTAGAGCCGTGGTCACTCTTGCCGCTTTTTCACAGGCTTTATCAATGTGCACCTTGTAGCTTAATCTCGAGTCTATCATAACACCCAGGTATTTCAGCGACTGCTGTGTTTTGATGCTATGTCCATCGATGTTGAGCGTAGCGCTCTCCATCTTTTTTCGGCTTGTGATCACCACCGCTTCGGTTTTTTGCCCTGCGAGTTGGAGATTCGTTGCAGCGAGCCAGTTCTTTATTTGTTGCGCCGTGCTGTTGCAGATGTTCTCAACTTGGTAGAGGTCTTTGGCCACTACTGTTATTGCTATATCATCGGCGTATCCGATAATTTGTACCTCCCTTGGCAGCGGCAGTCCCAGAATTCCATCATAGAGGACAATCCAAAGTAGTGGCCCAAGTACGGAGCCCTGTGGTACTCCACCCGTCACCAAGTACTTCCTGGGGCCTTCGTCGGTATCATACAGCAGAAGCCTGTCAGATAGGTACCATCCTTAGCAAGTGTATGCGTATGTGTGTGTGTGTGTGTGTGTGTGTGTGTGTGTGTGTGTGTGTGTGTGT
>NW_023480863.1:0-2091 GCF_013731165.1 Rhagoletis pomonella | reverse complement strand
GTCCTTGCCAGAGTTTTTCCTTGTAAATAAAAGAGCAAAAATTACAGTTTTTTTTGTTTTTTTTTTCTACTACAAACGCTGAGAAGTCCTTTCGATAAAATGCATTGATTTGTGAATACAAAATATAACATGCCTTTATGCGCTCCAATGTGCAAAGCTATATTTGATATTATTGAATTTTTTTATGATTTTTATCCTGGACAAGAAATTGCCTAAAACCTTTTTGCATACTTTTAGGCGCCGAAAATTTATCTAAGTCGTTGCGAACAAATATTACAGATTTTTGGTATGTTTATACATAGTAATTTAATTTATTTTTTTATTAAATTTACTTGCGGGCTTGGAAAGCAAATTACTGCACATTTTTAGGCGCTCGATAATTTAAAATATCTGAAATGGAACGTGCGTCCTTGCCAGAGTTTTTCCTTGTAAATAAAAGAGCAACTGATCTGAAGTAAAACAGTATACATATTTTTAGGCGCATTGACTATTATCTTTAAAATCGATACCAGATAAGGATTTGCTGTTTGTATATGAGAAACCACAAATTTTTTGGAAGAGGCGCTCTACAATTCGTATAACATTGATTAAGGATTGAGCGTGAAATATAGCATATTTTTAGGCACTTCGACGCACACTCATGCACGAAACGCCTTTAGCGACAGTTTTGCCGATTAAAACATAAAAAAAAATCGAGAGTAAATTTCAATTTCACTGCCCGCGTCTGGCTGGGGAATTTTTTAAAAATAAAAAATTTTGCTTTTTTGCCAAATTTGTCAAGTACTTTTTTCCAAATCCTGCCGCTTTTTTCCTTTTAACGATAACTACAGTGCTTACCTTTGGGCGTTCTAAAGGAAAATGATTAAATTAATATTTTTGTGAACACGTTCAGGGTACATTTATAAAATTGTATTTGATCCTGGCTTTACATATGCATGTATATATATTTGGTACCCTTTTAGTCTAAACAAACTCCGCAGCATACTTAAAGGCCTTTCCACCTACTGCCGAAAGCGTCCCAAGGGACCCCTTTATGCGCGCACATTTCCAGCAAAGCGCCCCATCAACTCCATTCTTCGAATGAAATTTCCAGCACTTTCATAGTTAGTTAGTTGCTTTAATTATTGTGAAGTTGTGTTGTGATGGACGCATTAAATGATCAGCAAAGTGTCACAACCACACGCACACAGTCTCGACAGCCTAAAATTATGTTGGGAAATAATATGTGCTTGGTGAGGGCGGCCGGTGAAGGAAATGTGTTTTATTATTCCCTTTGTGGCGCACAACTAATGCGACGCTGATGACTAACTGACGTGTGAATGTATTAATGAATGAATATAGTCAAGCGCGCACAAATACATGCATATATACAAACACATTTATATAGTAAGTGCTATGTATATCCATATATACGTTAATGGCGCAAATGAGTTAATAAGTGGGTCAGCGGCAAATAAAGCCATACATCCTAAAAGTATGCTGAATGTGTGCTCTGCACATACTTTTAGGCGCACTAATTATGCTGAAATACATTTGCGTATAATGCTGTGATGAGTACATGCGAATTTCGTCACTCACACAGTTACACGCAAAACTTGCCACGTTATTTAGATATACTGACGAAAATAACTAATGTTTGTCGCTTTCGAAATTAAGAAAATAATGTTATTTTGCCACACCAAGGGACGTCTGTGGTGCTGACTGTGTTGGTTGAGCCTTCCTAACATAGAAATGTAGAGATGTGAGTGCTGTATACCACACAAAATGTGTTCAAATGTTTGACATCAAAAAATAATTAACTTCCACGAATAAGTACGCAAAATAATAGATGGAACTACTTACATATATGTATTTATATATGTATTTATACATTCATGTTTGCTCATGTATTTGTATGTGAAAGTTAATAGACAGCTAACGAAAAGCCGACTCTAAACAGCAACTACGCAAAGTCAACCAATAGAACCATTTAAAGAGAGCATTATGATATTATGCCAAAGTGCCTAAAAGTATGCTTCATATTCCCCAAAATCCCTTTTTCTGTTGCTTTATTTTTACAAAAACTCTTGTCTTTATTTAGACAGCTTACAC
>NW_023480862.1:0-2091 GCF_013731165.1 Rhagoletis pomonella | reverse complement strand
GGAAAATCTTTAGTTTAAAAGTATGAAGCTAAATTAAAATTAATATGAAACGTTTTTAGGAGGGGTTTAAAGTAGTTGATTAAAAAAAACTACTAATTTACTAATTTTTACGATGCAATTCGAATTGGTTTAATGCAAAAAAAAATTGTCGCAGTTTTTGAAAATTAACTAGAACTCCATTTAATAACAGCGACTGCAGGCGGGTTAGATTTAGTACATGAATCAATCGAATAGCGAACAAAACTAGCTTAGGAATTGCAAAAGAGACATGTCAGCGCTCACGCATAGGGCGAAAGGCGATCAAAGGGTAACTACATACATATGTATGTACTAGGGATGCAAAAATATGAAGAAAATTGTGATCCCGGGATTTCGGGATATTTTTTTAGTAATTACGCGATCCCGGGATTTATCGCGGGATTCACATTGAGTCATAACTTTTATGAATATGAGTAAAAGTTGAATATCTGAAAGCCTTTAACATACCATGATATAAAACTATTTAAAATTTACGATAAACTCACTGTAAAACTCAAATATTTATTAAATCAGATGAATCTAAAAGCAATAAATTTTTTAAATTGTGTTTAAAAAACCATGTGATTGAGGACCGCATAAATAACAAATAACAATGTAAATACCAGGTACTTTTGAAAGTAATGATTAAAAATGAAAAAAAATTTAGCAAAAATATACAAAAACAAATTCTCTAAACATGTTAATTCTACTCCATACAGAAATGGCGAATTTTTTGCCTTTTTTTTTCGCAATTAACTCGAAATTTTGCGAGTGGGCGAGTCAAACGGACCTCAAATTCGGATTCACCGGGTCGAAATACATGTCGGTAGGTGGGTATCGTTATATGCACATGCCCCTTTTTTTGTTCCGGTGTTGTTATTATTGCACTTAAAATGACCTGAACTTGTTACATATAAAACCTGCTGATGAAAAACATCTTTCGGCCTCAACACTTTTAGGCTTAACTGTCAAAAGGTAGTTATAAGCCATTTGAAGTTAAAGACCCCTATCTTCTCTACTACAAAATATTAGAACTGTCAGCAGCACGTCTGATAAAATATAACTTTTTCGATTTGAGTTGATTGATTTTAGAAATTATGTTACTTTTTCTTAAAACTCTGTTTCGGTTACATTAGCGACGCTATGAGTACATTCCATTTAAATCTTCTTTAAAAAAGGCTCAGGCCTCCTTAAACAAGTTCTTACTATCAATTCGATATTTAAAATTTTTCGGGATCCCGGGATCAATGCAAGCAAATTTTCGGGACCTCAAAAACACCGGGATTTCGGGTTTGGCATTCCTAGTATGTACATAATGAAATCTAATTGCTATATACACTCATGGTCAAAAGAATAGAAACGCCTTATTTTGACAAAGTTTTCGCTATATTTCTTTTGTTCATTTTATATTTATCATTTTATATAAAGTGGAAAAAGCAACAACAGTTTACGTGGCGATAATAAAAATTGTGCAAAATTGCATCTAAGTTCTCAACTTTTTGATCAGATTGTATGCAATTTTAGCATAATAAAGTGTAAGTTTTAAGTTGCTAAAAAATCGCGTTGATTTTTGGCAATTCCCTCACACCCCCCTACTAAGCAAGTGTTTATTTTTCTCCTTTTGCAAATTAAAGAAAATAAGTTTTCTGCAAGAAGTTTTGTTTAAAAAACACGTATATATTAGGGTGGTCCAAAAATGCATGTGAAAAATTAAATCGGAATTTTTATGCTCTCCCCCCTAAGATTGTTCTATACCGAAAAAAATATAACCGTGTGTTTTTATTTTGAAAATCAAAAAAATATTTAGTGGTCGCTCAAAGCGCTCAAAGTTTTCCATGTATTTTATATTCGTAGAAATGGTGTAGAATTCTTAAAAATCAATATTTTTCTATCGGAAAATTCTGTTTCTCTTCAGATTCAGATTCAGAGATTCTTAGTAATAATACCCAATTCTTTTTTTTACCATTTCTTCATTGCAACTATAATTTATAGGTCAGCCAAAAACCCACAAAAACCCCGAAAAATACAATGGGAGGACCAATAAAAAGTCGTTAGTTATATAAAATTGTTAAA
>NW_023480861.1:0-2091 GCF_013731165.1 Rhagoletis pomonella | reverse complement strand
ACCGACGCTCCAGCTCTGAAAGTATTCAACTCGGAACCCGCTGGTGGAGTAGGACTTGGCTTCACTTTGCGTTTCCAATTGGCGTCAGTTGGCACAGAGGAGAAACAACTGGCGTGCTTTGCTGAACTCGGCCAAAATCGCTTAGGCGGTTACAGCGCCAAAAAAGAAGAAGAAGAAACAGTTAATCGTAACCGCGGTTAAAAAAATGAATTTTTAATCACTAACTCTTAATTTGATCAAGTAGGTTTGATGATTAATTAGTTTGTGCTGTAATTTTCCTGTGCACACAAAGCAAGTTAATCCGGTATGGCTAAGTCGGGTTTCCTCATCAATCTGAGCAATTTGGTGTGCATTTTCATTAAGATCTATACCAACAAAGGATTATAAACCAGGTTTGTAAAAGTTCCCAGTTTATGTATTACTAATAACAATAATTCTAATTTTTTTATATTATGTGCTTTTTATAGGCATAAACACAAAATAATTACTATGACTGGTGTCTTGTTTCAAATTCGGACAAACTAAACAACTTAATCAGATTTTATTTTTAATTGGATTAAAATTAATTAATCATAATCGCAGCCAGCGATTAACGATTAAAAAATTTAACCATTAATCGTACAGTTGATTACAACTAATTAATTTTAATCGTCAAACGCGATTAACATATTAATCGTTAATCAGATTAACATTTTGCCAACACTGTGGGAAATCATATTCATACTCACGGAGAAAAATGGACGTTTTTTGAAAAGAAGCGTAGCATCTCCCATACTGACTGAAAGTTTCATATTGCATATCTCTTCAAATGTATGGGGTAAAGTACTCAAGCTGGGTATGGAAATACATATGTATGTATGTATGTGAAACTAATACCATACTCATGGAGCAAAATTAGAGTTATTGGAAAAGGTGGTGTGGCAACTTCCATGCAAATTGATTTCTCTATGCTGCATATCTCTGGAGATGTATATTGCAGAGGACTGGAACTTGGCACCGAGATGTGTATACAAAATTTATTCCATACTCATGGAGAAAAATTTGCATTATTCGAAAAGGGGGCATGGTGCCTCCCGTACAAATTTACTTGTTTATACTGCATATCTCTAGAGGTGTTCATGGTAGAGTACTGGGACTTGGTACTGGGGTATGTAAAATCAATCCTAAATTCATGGAAGAAGATTAGGGTTATAAGAAAAGGGGCGTGGCACTTCCTGTACAAATTGACTTTTTCTTGCCACATATCCCCGGAAGTGTTGTGGAAGAAGAACTTGTTATGGAGATGTGTATACAAAATGTATCTATTGCTCATGGAAAAAATGTGAGTTATTAAAAAGGAGGCATGTCGCCTTCCACACATACTAAAAATTTCTTAATGCATATCTCTGGAAGGATAGAAAATCTCTGGAAGTATTTTAAATTTGTTATGGAGATTTATTTTAAAAGTGCCGTACCTACTGATAGAAAAAATTTCATTAAATGGAAAAGGGAGAGCCGGGTTCGGCCTTATAATCTAAAGCTCTCATGATGCATACATACCTCTTGAGGCATTTGCTACAGTAATGAGAAGTGGTATTTTATCAAGGCCAGGTTACTAAATTTGAGTTGGAAATATTAGAACCCGCCGTGGCACCTCTAAGAAGGTTACACGTTCACGCGTCGTATCCCTGGAACCATTTCAAGGTAAACTTAGAGGGATTGATATCTTTCGTATGCCTAGCGCGCAGACGAGATTTTATAAATTCATAGTTTTAAACGGCCTAAATACCTTAACTCGCTTAATAAATAACGAGCTATAACAACATGGGCACAGAAATAAAATATAACATCATTAAATTATTTTTCATATTTGTATAAAAACGTGGGCGGGTATAAGCTAATGTTCTTATAAAAATGCTTGTCAATTTCCAGAAAATGTGCGCAACTATTGTACAAGTGATGGTGATGTTTCTTTTCAGTGGCTTAAAATAAAACAATAACTTTTTTTTATTTATTTAAAAATCACCTTAATAAGCACCAATCCAAATATATAAACAAATACATACTTACCTATTTATGTATATGATTTGTTATGGTACGCATACATTGGGA
>NW_023480860.1:0-2091 GCF_013731165.1 Rhagoletis pomonella | reverse complement strand
TGCCGTCATTCAGGGTCCTTTATAATGATCAATAATATCCTACACTGAGAGAAAAATCAACCAAAAATTGGTTAATATTACCAAATTCAAACTTGAAAAGGAATCAACGTGATTTTTGGTTAATATTAAAATTGCCTTGGTTGATATTTTCATCAACGATTTGGTAATATTAGCCACAATTTTGTTTAAATTAACCAAACTTTTGGTTGGCGATTTTTCGTTTGAATACGTTTATGTTCTGCACTTCACAGATTCGTTTTCATAGTTCGGAGATACAAAACAAAAAGTTTTATTATCATTTTAACATGTTGCCTCTGCATAACTACACACCCAGCTACAGCCGCTTTATAAATGTGTCTTCAAATGTTCAACATGAATAAATTTTCTTCGTCGTTTGATTTGGTTTTGCACTTCACAGAGGATTTTTCGTAATTACAAAAAACCAAAAACAGAAAAAAAATTAAAATTATGTATAGCGCTGCCGGCATTCGTACTGCTGGAAGCCAACAAATTACAGCAAGCACCTCAGCTCGTTCAGCCACTGCCTTACATACGAAGTTGTTCTCAAATGTTCAACTTGAATCACATTTTTTTTAATCGACTTATTAACCATGAAAAAATAAACCCTTAACTTGGTTGAGAAAATCATTGTGCTTTTGGCTCAGTGTAGGTGTTTAAAAAAGAAAATGATGTCAACTATTTTTTGCTTTCATGAAATATATTTCAAAACTATCAGGCATGTTCTGAAATTTGAATCTTTGAAATCGACTCGATTTCAAGTTTGAGTATTCTAATTGAATCGATACACGAAACTATGGGCCAAATACAGTAAAACTGCAATTTAAATTTTTCACTCTGACGTCAGGATTTCTTTTTCAAAGGACTTTGAAATTCTAAAGATATGATTAATTCAAACAGTTATCTAATAAAATTTGTGCAATGTAGAATAACATTATGTGAACCAGGTGAAAGAGAAAGTTCTGTTGAATTTAAAAACACAATAAAGTTTTTCGGTTTACAAGGGCGAATTACTTTTTTATCTTTTCAAGTTAATAAAGTTTCATTTTTAAGGACAAAATTTTTAAAGGACTTTTCCATCCCCATTTGTCCTTATGTACAAAAAAAATTATTCTGGTATAATTCTACAGAATTTTTTCTTATATTTGATACCCTTATCTTTATACTATATTGCACTGAATTGTTTAAGTAATTTTTTGAGATAATCATATTTTTTAAATTCCAAAGTCTTTTAAAAAAATCCTGACGTCAGAGAGAAAAATTAAGTACGCAGTTATACGTGACTCAAACAAATGACCACGAGATGATTTTTTAATCGGTTAGTCGTTTCTGCAATTATTTCACAGTGATTCTCTAAAACAAATTTTCGATGTATCCTTAAGATGCAAAAACCTAAAGGTAAATTATAAAAAATTAAACTGACCATTTATTAAAACTAGTAGAAACCCCCGATATTCGGGTGTATGCAGTAAAGAAATACTTACTAAAATTAAGAAATTAAATTTAACCGTATAATATTTAAAACGTGATATACGTAAATATACTTCAGTATTTAGTTGAAGATTTATTTAAAGAACAGCGTGAAAAACAACAGTTAATCTTGTACTGCTAGAGGCTTGATAACCCAGAAAATTGGTGCCGTTTATGGTGAAAGGCATTTAGTATCACACTTTTAAACTAAAGCTTTCTTAACCCTTTCAGTATAAAATTTTAACCACTGATTCTAAAAACTTTAAAATATGTATACCGGCTAATTTTGTACATTTCATTTCAAAAGCCACATCAACAAATTTGTAAAGCTTTGAGCTTTGCCGTCATTCAGGGTCCTTTATAATGATCAATAATATCCTACACTGAGAGAAAAATCAACCAAAAATTGGTTAATATTACCAAATTCAAACTTGAAAAGGAATCAACGTGATTTTTGGTTAATATTAAAATTGCCTTGGTTGATATTTTCATCAACGATTTGGTAATATTAGCCACAATTTTGTTTAAATTAACCAAACTTTTGGTTGGCGATTTTTCGTTTGAATACGTTTATGTTCTGCACTTCACAGATTCGTTTTCATA